>NC_053026.1:219488750-219788750 GCF_003073215.2 Triticum urartu
AGCCGGATGCAGTTATCGCTAAGTTTTTTATTAAGTCATTTACTGCTACTGTTCGTTTTGACACTGGTGCATCGCATTCATACATATTGAGGGGATTTGTGGATAAGTATAAGTTGCCCACCAAAGCCCTTAAGACACCTATGTTAGTAAGCTCGCCAAGAGTGGAGTATATGGCAAGCAGAGGATGTTTTCAGATGCCATTGACCATAGGTAGGCATGTTTTCCCCTCAGACCTAATAATTTTGGAGTCACAAGGATTGGATGTGATACTAGGCATGGATTGGCTATATATGTATGGAGGAAATATCGATTGTGCTAGTAAGTCAATTCTCCTCAATACCCCTGAGGGAAAAAGGATCAAGTAGGTATCTAGGCATGCGCCAAGGAGGACCCAAGTGAATTCACTCTCGAGAGTGGTTCAGGAAGAAGTGCATATTGTGAAGGATTACCCGGATGTATTTCCAGAGGAATTACCAAGCATGCCCCTAGATCGAGACATAGAATTTTTGATAGAGCTATTACCTGGCATCGGACCAATATCGAATAGAGCGTATCGGATGCCCGCAAATGATCTGGAGAAAAATAAGAAGTAGATTAAGGAGTTATTGGAGAAAGGTTACATTCGACCAAGTTCATCACCGTGGGGAGCCCCAGTGCTCTTAGTTGAGAAGAAGGATGGATCTTTGAGAATGGTTGTTGATTATCGGGCATTGAATGAAGTGACGATCAAGAACAAGTACCCACTACTGATGATCAATGATTTTTTTTGACCAGCTGCAGGGAGATAAAGTATTCTCCAAGATCGATCTTTGATCAGGATACCACCAGCTGAAGATCCGAGAACAGGATATACCTAATACAGCCTTTACCACTAGGTATGGGCTATATGAGTACATGGTCATGTCTTTTGGATTGACTAACGCCCCAGCCTATTTTATGAGTATGATGAATAAGGTGTTCATGGAGTTCTTGGATAAGTTTTTTGTAGTGTTCATTGATGACATATTGGTGTACTCGAAGAATGAAGAGGAACACAGGGAACATTTGCGCATAGTTCTCGAGAAGCTCAGAGAACATCAGCTATATGCCAAGTTCAACAAGTGTGAATTTTGGTTAAAGGAAGTTGGATTTCTTGGACATGTTATATCAGGATAAGCTATAGCAGTAGACCCTACCAAGGTTCAGTCTGTCACTGAGTGGTTGGCAACCACCTCAGTTGGGGAGATCCGCAGTTTTCTGGGACTCGCAGGATACTATAGGAGGTTCATTGAGATTTTTTCCAAGATTGCGAAACCCATGACAAAGTTGTTGAAGAAGGACACCAAGTTCAAATGGACCGAGGAATGTGAGGCCAGTTTTTAGGAGTTGAAGAAACGTTTGGTTACAGCCCTAGTGATGATTCTTCTGGATATACACAAGGACTTTCAAGTGTATTGCGACGCCTCTCGCTTGGGACTTGGATGTGTACTTATGCAAGACAGAAGAGTTGTTTCATATGCCTCACATCAGCTTCGACCTCATGAGTTGAATTATGCCACGCATGATTTGGAGTTAGCATCTGTAGTGCATGCGCTCAAGACCTAGAGACATTTTCTTATTGGAAACCGTTGGGATGTGTACACGGATCACAAGAGTTTGAAGTATATCTTCACGCAGAAGGAGCTGAATCTTAGGCAGAGGAGATGGTTGGAGCTAATAAAGGATTATGATATGAAGCTACATTATCATCCAGGAAAGGCCAATGTCGTAGCAGACTCTTTGAGCCGCAAGAATTATGTCAATACCCTCGTAAGCGGAGGATTACTGCAGGAGTTAGTCGACGATCTCAAGGAACTCCGTTTGGAGATAGTTCCAAGAGGTTTTGTTGCAGCAATGGAGGTTCAGTCTACATTATTGGGAAAGATTCGAGAAGCCCAGAAGGATGACAAAGAAATTCCTGAGATAAAGGAGAAGATGAGCAAAGGAAAGGCCAAAGATTTTCGTGAGGATGAGCATGAAACTTTATGGTTTGAGGATCGTATTTATGTGCCCAATGATGCAGAGATTAGAAAGCTAATACTTCAGGAGGCTCATGACTCGCCATACTCGATTCACCCCGAAAACACTAAGATGTATTTGGATTTGAAGGAACATTTCTGGTGGACAGGAATGACGAAGGATATTGCCGAGTATGTAGTAGTATGAGATGTATGTCAGAGAGTGAAGGCAGAACACCAGAAGCCAGCCGGATTACTTCAGCCTATGCCGATACCCAAATGGAAGTGGGACAAACTTGGCATGGACTTTATCACCGGATTACCTAGGACCAGATCAGGATATGACTCCATCTAGGTAGTAATTGATTGCTTGACCAAAGTGTCCCACTTTATCCCTGTGAAACCCACTTATATGAGCGCGAAGTTGGCCAAGATATATATGACCAGGATCGTATGTCGGCATGGAGTTCCTAGGACCATCGTATCAGATAGAGGAACACAGTTTACGTCGAAGTATTGGAATCAGCTGCACTAGACTTTGGGTACCAAGTTAGAATTCAGTACAGCCTTTCATCCGTAGACAGATGGACAGACCGAGAGAGTCAATCAGATTCTGGAGGACATGTTGAGAGCTTGTGCGCTAGATTATGGATTGATATGTCTCCAACGTATCTATAGTTTTTTATTGTTCCATGTTATTATATTATCTGTTTTGGATGTTTAATGGGCTTTAATATGCACTTTTATATTATTTTTGGGACTAACCTATTAACCGAAGGCCCAGTGCAAATTGTTGTTTTTTTTGCCTATTTCAGTGTTTCGCAGAAAAGGTATATCAAACGGAAGAAAACCTTCACGAGGATCTTTTGTAACATCCCAAATTTTCAATTTGGAATGTTATACACTAGATCATCATGCATAACATATTTTCTTGCATCTTGGCCGATCCTAGAAATTTCACGCAACTCAAGGACCTCCGGAGAGAGTTGGAGATTTCGTTATTTTCATATTTGAGAGTTTCTCAAATTTTGAAAAGAGGATTGTTTGATTTATTTGTTTTATCTTCAATAAATTTTCCGGTGTCAAAATATGAGAGAGGGAATAATATGACTTTCCCAAAATTTAGGAAAATGAAGATTTAATAAATAGATCAATTTTTGTTTGCGGGAGTTTTATTTGCGTTTTATTTGGATAGGGAAAAATGCGCATTTTCGAAAATTGCATTTTAGGTCCGGAGAAAAGTTCATTTTGTTCGGCTCATTTTTAGGAGTCGGGGAAAATTTACTTTAGATTTTTCGGGGTTCGTTTAGATCTCTTTTTGTTTTTTTTTCTCTACGCGCGGAAACTATTTTAAAAAAAAACAAAAAAACTGGACCAAGGCCGGCCAGGCCAAGGCCCAGCCGGGCCGAAGGCCACCGCGCCCCAGGCCACCGGGCGCCTAGCGCCAGGCGCCAGGGAGCCGGCGACGCCGCCTCTTGCTCTACGAATCCTTTTAGGATTCTAGGGTAGCCCTTGCCCCTTTTTCCTTTGTTTCATTATTCCTAGTCCTACTCCGTTTATTCTTTCCTATTCCCAGTCTAATTCCTTGCCCTCTACCCCAAGTAAACCCCTCCCCTCCCCAATATAAATACCCAAGCACCCCCCCCCCCTCTAAACTTCAAATCAAAGCCCCTCTCCTCCACACCGCACCTTGCCACCCCACGCCGCGCCGCCGCACCACCTCACCCGCGCGTCGCCCTAAGCCGTCGCCTCACCCGCGCCGCCGCCGCACCTTGCCGCCGCCGCCCCACGCCCACGCCGCCGGAGCCCCTCGCCGGAGGTAGCCCCGCGCTACATCTATTCTTTTTCTCGGATCGTTTTCTTCTAATCGTTCCGATTCTTTTCTTCTCTAAACCGTTCCGGTTTTCTAGATCATTTTTTTTTCGATCGGTTTTCTTCTCCGAAACCCTAGATCGGATTCGTTTTCTTCTCCGATCTAGTTGCCTTTGGACCGTTCGCCGGATCGTTCGTCCTAACGAACGTGATCACCGGATTCTTCTAGGTTAACGACGTCCGTTCGTTTAACCGTTCTTCTTTTTCTTTTCGTCGGATTTATTCCGCGATCGCGATCTCAGATCCGATCTTCTCTCTAGCCTTTCTTTTTGCTCGTTTATCGGAATCAGGTGATTCAAGCGCCTGGAGTTTCGTCTCGAAACTGCCGTTCCGTCTAATCAACTTGAACAAGCTTTTGCCCCGATAAAAATTTGACCTAGTTTCAACTTGCTAGAACCGAGTTGTTTTCTTTCGCCGTTTGTTTTCTGTTTCTTTGTTCGGTTCGTTCTTTCTTTGCAACCGGAGTTCTTAAATTGAACTTTCTGGTTCGTTCTCTTGTTCGAGTTTTACCTGTGCATTAGATGATTACTTATTGTATGCTTGTTGTTTGTCTGCGATAGATTACCCGGATTGCGCCGCTTGTTACTTTGAAACCCTAGGACTCACGGATCATCAGCAAGGCAAGTAACACTTTGATCATACCTTTTCTACAACCCATGTTTTATTGCATTAGATCAATCCTCAAACAATGAATGATTAGGATCTAATTAAATTGTGGGATGGGAAGTAGATGAGGTAGTACCTATTACCTGTATTACTATGAAACCTTTGGGAGTTACTTCTACGTTTGCTTATTATTATGTCATGCTATGCTAGTAGACGTGGATTGGGTGAGTGATATCCATTACAGATGTGAGTTGATAATTTTAAAGGTTTATCTAAGGTGGCAACTTAAACACACATCTGGGTGGATTGAGGCACCTGATGTCTATCAGGACTTGCCTGTTTTTTTTGGACCGCCACCCAGGCTCAAAGGGATCATAAGATCTTTCATGCTAGAAACTTCCGTGTGCAGCCACAAGCCATTATGGGCTCTGGCATAGTTGACTAAGTTGTGCGAACTCTTATGGGGTGGACTAGCAGATGTAGGGGTTGTAGGTGGTACGGTCTGCCCCACATGTAAGGTGCTAGCGCTTCTGAAAGACTGTGTCTCGATCATCCGTCTTCTCAAACACCATGTAGTGCGAGAAACCAAACGGAGGCGATCGAGTCTTGTGGGGAAAAGTGCGCAAACCTTTGCAGAGTGTACAAACTAATCATGATTAGCCATGTCCCCGGTTATGGACAACTTGAGTATCTAGTACTTGAATATCATTGTGAATCTCAACATGTTACTTCCAATTAATGATGTTGGGTTTTAATTGTACTTTTAATTGGGATTGAGAATGCTATCAACCATTCTCAATGTTTCACAACCACCATGATAGTTAAATAAATTTATTCCTTTGCAGTAGGGAAAAATTGGCTTTACGCAAAACTGTAACCATAGAGCTTTCCACCAGCCATATGTGCATATAGTATAGCTGTTTCATTCCATTACTCTCTATGTGTTACATTGCCAGCATATTCCATGTGCTGACCCGTTTTCGGGCTGCAACGTTAATGTTGCAGACTTTTCAGACAACGATTGAGGTGCGTTTAGGTCGTGGCCCTATACTCAGTGATGCCGCTGGAGTTGATGGACCCATTTATATTCCAAGTCTTCCGCTGTTATTTTTATTATATGGCCTTAAGCCATATTCAGTGTAATAAGTTCTTTTTGAGCCATCGATGTAATAAGTGTGTGATTGCAACTCTGCTATAAAACCTCGATGTACTGTGTGGTGTCAGCATTACTGATCCAGGGATGACACCGTAGCACAGTAGACGTGATCCATTCAGGTCAGGTCGCTACAGAGATGGTATCAGAGCACACGCTGACTGTAGGATACGACCACTAAGTTAAAGCCATAGATCACTATTCTCTCCTCATTTTCTAACTCCTCATCTTTTCTACTCTATTAGGATGACGAACGTGAAGATTAAGTATGCTCAACCGGATGAAGGCACACCATTTGGATTTCACCTGAAGGAAGTCACCAAGTACCTGAACATTGGATTACCAAGCTTCACGGGAACCTTCAACGCCACTCTGCCTGAAGAGGAGCGCTGGAAGATTCAAGCTCACATTCCGGGAAGGACATTCGCGCCAATCACGAAGCCCATAGATAGTGTTTTCAATGCACCAACCTGGAGTCTGGGAAGGAGCATGGCAGCCCATATCACCATAGGACGCATTGGAGAATTTTATCAAGAAGACCTCAAGGACACTATCTACCAGATTTGCGGACGCCGAGATGAACAATGGGAGTTAGTCAGCACCAAGAAGGATAGATCCATTGCAGCATTCATCCAGGAGTTAAACCAGCACATTCGGCGCCACGAGAACCAGATGTGCAATGATATGATAGAGTTGAAGAATGCGAAGGCAAGGATCATCGAGCTAGAAGGAGAACTGAAGTCTACACGCAAGGACTACATGGACGAGATCATAGCTCTAGCAAGGCACAATAATGATCTTAAGCAGGAGATTGAAGAACTCAAGAGGAAGTTAGCATCCCAGGAGGAAGACGAGTACGTCGCATGTCCGGACAACTACATCATCATCGACGACACCGATTCGGATCCAAGTGAACCCGACTTTGAAGACGAAGCTGGAGCAGATATCATGGAGTCTTCCACCGGTTCAAATTTCTAGATGACCGCCAGATAGTAGTAGTATTTCCCCATGTAAAACATTATAGTCGAGCACTTTTGCGATAGTTAGACCGTTTGTAAGCCCTTGTTTGATTGATTGAAGTGATTTTGTGTGCATTGCCTCATGTGCATATGGGTAGTGTTTTCTCTTTAGACCCCTCTATTCTTAATTCTCGTCTTTTCTAAACCCTCAGATGCCTCCAAGACGTGACAATGGATTTCCACCGGAGCTCACTCAGTTGATCCAGCAGCAGAATCAATTGATGCAGATGTTAGTTCAGAATCAACAGAACAACCACAACAACCCACCACCACCACCACCTGTTGACCACTTAGCCCGTTTTCTTAGGCTGAATCCGCCAGTGTTTTCCAGTAGCACCGAGCCGATAGTAGTAGATGATTGGCTCCGCAAGATAGGAAGGGAGTTGACCACTGCAGGATGCACGGATGGTGAGAAAGTGAAGTTTGCTGCTCACCAGCTAGACGGACCCGCGGCAGCATGGTGGGAGAATTTCACAGCCACTCACCCAGTTGACACTGTCACATGGGATCAGTTTCAGCAAGCTTTCCGCACTGCCCATGTTTCAGCAGGAGCTATGGCCATAAAGAAGCGTGAGTTTCGCAACTTACGCCAAGGAGGAAGGACTATTGGCCAGTATGTGGAAGAGTTTAGTAAGCTAGCCCGTTATGCCCCAGATGACGTTGCTACGGATGCAGCTAAGCAGGAGAAGTTTCTGGAAGGACTGAATGATGAACTAAGCATGAAGTTGATGGTAGCAAGTTTCAACAACTACCAGGAGTTGGTAGATCGTGCCATCATGATTGAAGGGAAGCAAGAGCAGATGGAGAACCGTAAGAGGAAGTATGGACAGGGGAAGTATAACTCTGGAGCCCAGCAGAAGCCCCGTTTTACCCCTAAATTGGGATTTCAGTTTTAGCATACCCATGGAGGAGGTAGCTCGCACAACCATAATGGCCACAAGAATGGTAATGGGAATGGAGGAAGCAATGGACAGAACCGCACCATCCCATCGACCCCAACCAAGAGAGATCTGAATAATGTCACTTGTTTCAAGTGTTTGCAGACCGGACATTATGCCAATGAATGTCCTGAAGGCCAGAATGGAAATGGCAATGGAAGCTCTGGGAAGAAGCCAAACCCTTTCAATAGGGGACAGGTGAACCATGTTAATGTGGAGGAGGTTGAAGATCAACCCGATGCAGTAATTGGTAAGTTTTTGGTTAAGTCATTTACCGCACTCGTTCTTTTCGATACTGGTGCATCGCATTCATACATATCAAGGGGATTTGTGGAAAAATATAACCTGCCAACCCAAGCCCTTAGGTCACCCATGTTAGTAAGCTCACCAGGAGCGGAGTTTATGGCCAGACGATGGTGTGATCGGTTACCATTAAGGATTGGTAACTATGTGTTTCCCTCAGACCTAATAGTATTGGAATCTCAAGGATTGGATGTGATATTAGGCATGGATTGGTTATCAAAGTATGAAGGGAATATTGAATGTGCTAGTAAGTCAATTTTGCTTACTACACCAGAAGGGAGAAGGATCAAGTATGTATCCCAGCATGTGCCAAAGAGGACACAAGTAAATTGCCTAACAGGAGTTGTGCAAGAGGAAGTACCAGTGGTAAAGGATTTTCCTGATGTATTTCCTGAGGAATTACCAGGCATGCCACTAGATAGAGACATTGAGTTTTTGAATTGAGTTATTACCAGGTACAGGCCCAATATCGAAGCGACCGTACCGGATGCCAGCAAAGGATTTGGTGGAAATTAAGAATCGGATTAAGGAGTTATTGGATAAAGGTTACATTCGCCCAAGTTCTTCACCTTGGGGATCACCCGTACTTCTAGTGGAAAAGAAGGATGGATCATTAAGGATGGTTGTAGATTATCGGGGATTGAATGAAGTAACCATCAAGAACAAGTACCCACTGCCGCTGATCAATGATCTGTTTGATCGTTTGCAAGGAGCAAAAGTGTTTTCCAAGATCGATTTGCGATCAGGGTACCATCAGTTGAAGATTCGAGAGCAGGACATACCTAAGACAGCTTTTACCACGAGATACGGATTGTATGAGTATACCGTTATGTCATTTGGATTGACTAACACACCTGCCTATTTTATGAACCTGATGAACAAAGTGTTTATGGAGTTTTTGGATAAGTTCGTCGTAGTGTTCATTGATGACATCCTAGTTTATTCGAAGAATGAAGAGGAGCATAAGGAACATTTGCGTTTGGTTTTGGAGAAACTAAGGGAACATCAGTTATACGCCAAATTCAGCAAATGTGAGTTTTGGTTGAAGGAAGTTGGATTCCTCGGACATGTTATATCCGGAGAAGGTATAGCAGTAGATCCCGCTAAAGTTGAAACCGTAACCGAGTGGGAAGCACCAACAACAGTTGGAGAGATCCGGAGTTTTCTTGGACTCGCAGGATACTACCGGAGATTTCTTGAGAATTTTTCAAAGATTGCGAAGCCTATGACGGAGTTGTTGAAGAAGGATACTAAGTTCAAATGGACTGAGGAGTGTGAGGCTAGTTTCCAGGAGTTGAAGAAACGATTGGTTACCTCACCGGTATTGATTTTGCCAGATCAGACCAAGGATTATGAGGTGTATTGTGACGCTTCATGTCGAGGACTTGGAGCAGTGCTTATGCAGGAAGGAAGAGTTGTTTCGTATGCTTCACGACAACTGAAGCCTCATGAGTTGAATTATGCCACGCATGATTTGGAGTTAGCAGCCGTAGTGCATGCATTGAAGACGTGGAGACATTTCCTCATTGGAAATCATTGTGAGGTGTACACGGATCACAAGAGTTTGAAGTACATTTTCACGCAGAAGGAGTTGAACCTCAGACAAAGGAGATGGTTGGAGCTCATCAAGGATTATGACATGAGATTGCATTACCATACCGGAAAAGCTAATGTAGTAGCTGACACATTGAGCCGTAAGAGCCATGTCAACACCCTAGTAACAGGGAAAATACCAAAGGAATTAACAGAAAACCTTCGTGAGCTATGTTTGGAAATAGTTCCGAGAGGCTATGTAGCAGCATTGGAGATTCAGTCAACATTGATGGATAAACTCCGCATACGGAAGAGGTGCAGGACACCGTTACCAAACCAGTTTTCTTATAACAACAGTTATCAAACCAGTTTGAAGATGGCACCTTTCAAAGCTTTATACGGAAGGAGGCGTAGGACACCGTTGTCATGGAACGAAGTTGGAGACCGACAATTCTTTGGACCAGATTTGATTAAGGAGTCTGAACGGAAAGTTAAGTTGATTCACGATAGGCTCAAGGTAGCCCAGTCCAGGCAGAAGAGCTACGCAGATTCTAAACGCAAGGAGATAGTTTACGAAACCGGAGACGGAGTTTATCTCCGAGTATCCCCACTTCGAGGAGTTAAGCGCTTTGGAGTTAAGGGAAAATTAGCACCGCGTTTCGTTGGACCGTTTAAGATCTTGAAACGTATGGGAGAAGTCGCGTATAAGTTGGAATTACCAGAGGGACTGTCAGGAGTTCATGATGTATTCCATGTTTCTCAGCTGAAGAGATGTCACGCCGAGATGGCGGAGGTACCGCTAAGAGATACCGTGCCGCTTGAAGCGATTCAGTTGAAGGACGACTTAACATATGAGGAGAAGCCAGTCAAGATTCTCGATTATGCCAGCAGAGTTACCCGCAGCAAGGTTATCAAGTTTTGCAAAGTTCAGTGGAACCACCATTCAGAGGATGAAGCCACCTGGGAGAGAGAAGAAGATTTGCTCAAAGACCACCCTCACCTATTTTCTAGCCAACCCGAATCTCGAGGGCAAGATTCATCTTAAGGGGGGTAGGTTTGTAACATCCCAAATTTTTAATTTGGAATGTTATACACTAGATCATCATGCATAACATATTTTCTTGCATCTTGGCCGATCCTAGAAATTTCACGCAACTCAAGGACCTCCGGAGAGAGTTGGAGATTTCGTTATTTTCATATTTGAGAGTTTCTCAAATTTTGAAAAGAGGATCGTTTGATTTATTTGTTTTATCTTCAATAAATTTTCCGGTGTCAAAATATGAGAGAGGGAATAATATGACTTTCCCAAAATTTAGGAAAATGAAGATTTAATAAATAGATCAATTTTTGTTTGCGGGAGTTTTATTTGCGTTTTATTTGGATAGGGAAAAATGCGCATTTTCGAAAATTGCATTTTAGGTCCGGAGAAAAGTTCATTTTGTTCGGCTCATTTTTAGGAGTCGGGGAAAATTTACTTTAGATTTTTCGGGGTTCGTTTAGATCTCTTTTTGTTTTTTTTTCTCTACGCGCGGAAACTATTTTAAAAAAAAACAAAAAAAACTGGACCAAGGCCGGCCAGGCCAAGGCCCAGCCGGGCCGAAGGCCACCGCGCCCCAGGCCACCGGGCGCCTAGCGCCAGGCGCCAGGGAGCCGGCGACGCCGCCTCTTGCTCTACGAATCCTTTTAGGATTCTAGGGTAGCCCTTGCCCCTTTTTCCTTTGTTTCGTTATTCCTAGTCCTACTCCGTTTATTCTTTCCTATTCCCAGTCTAATTCCTTGCCCTCTACCCCAAGTAAACCCCTCCCCTCCCCAATATAAATACCCAAACACCCCCCCCCCCCTAAACTTCAAATCAAAGCCCCTCTCCTCCACACCGCACCTTGCCACCCCACGCCGCGCCGCCGCACCACCTCACCCGCGCGTCGCCCTAAGCCGTCGCCTCACCCGCGCCGCCGCCGCACCTTGCCGCCGCCGCCCCACGCCCACGCCGCTGGAGCCCCTCGCCGGAGACCTCGCCGGAGGTAGCCCCACGCTACATCTATTCTTTTTCTCGGATCGTTTTCTTCTAATCGTTCCGATTCTTTTCTTCTCTAAACCGTTCCGGTTTTCTAGATTGTTTTTTTTCGATCGGTTTTCTTCTCCGAAACCCTAGATCGGATTCGTTTTGTTCTTCGATCTAGTTGCCTTTGGACCGTTCGCCGGATCGTTCGTCCTAACGAACGTGATCACCGGATTCTTCTAGGTTAACAACGTCCGTTCGTTTAACCGTTCTTCTTTTTCTTTTCGTCGGATTTATTCCGTGATCGCGATCTCAGATCCGATCTTCTCTCTAGCCTTTCTTTTCGCTCGTTTATCGGAATCAGGTGATTCAAGCGCCTGGAGTTTTGTCTCGAAACCGCCGTTCCGTCTAATCAACTTGAACAAGCTTTTGCCCCGATAAAAATTTGACCTAGTTTCAACTTGCTAGAACCGAGTTGTTTTCTTTCGCCGTTTGTTTTCCGTTTCTTTGTTCGGTTCGTTCTTTCTTTGCAACCGGAGTTCTTAAATTGAACTTTCTGGTTCGTTCTCTTGTTCGAGTTTTACCTATGCATTAGATGATTACTTATTGTATGCTTGTTGTTTGTCTGCGATAGATTACCCGGATTGCGCCGCTTGTTACTTCGAAACCCTAGGACTCACGGATCATCAGCAAGGCAAGTAACACTTTGATCATACCTTTTCTACAACCCATGCTTTATTGCATTAGATCAATCCTCAAACAATGCATGATTAGGATCTAATTAAATTGTGGGATGGGAAGTAGATGAGGTAGTACCTATTACCTGTATTACTATGAAACCTTTGGGAGTTACTTCTACGTTTGCTTATTATTATGTCATGCTATGCTAGTAGACGTGGATTAGGTGAGTGATATCCATTACAGATGTGAGTTGATAATTTTAAAGGTTTATCTAAGGTGGCAACTTAAACACACATCTGGGTGGATTGGAGGCACCTGATGTCTATCAGGACTTGCCTGTTTTTGGACCGCCACCCAGGCTCAAAGGGATCATAAGATCTTTCATGCTAGAAACTTCCGTGTGCAGCCACATGCTACTATGGGCTCTGGCGTAGTTGACTAAGTTGTGCGAACTCTTACGGGGTGGACTAGCAGATGTAGGGGTTGTAGGTGGTACGGTCTACCCCACATGTAAGGTGCTAGCGCTTCTGAAAGACTATGTCTCGGTCATCCGTTTCTCAAACACCATGTAGTGCGAGAAAACCAAACGGAGGCGATCGAGTCTTGTGGGGAAAAGTGCGCAAACCTCTGCAGAGTGTACAAACTAATCATGATTAGCCGTGTCCCCGGTTATGGACAACTTGAGTATCTAGTACTTGAATATCATTGTGAATCTCAACATGTTACTTCAATTAATGATGTTGGGTTTTAATTGTACTAATTGGGATTGAGAATGCTGTCAACCATTCTCAATGTTTCACAACCACCATGATAGTTAAATAAATTTATTCCTTTGCAGTAGGGAAAAATTGGCTTTACGCAAAACTGTAACCATAGAGCTTTCCACCAGCCATATGTGCATATAGTATAGCTGTTTCATTCCATTACTCTCTATGTGTTACATTGCCAGCATATTCCATGTGCTGACCCGTTTTCGGGCTGCAACGTTAATGTTGCAGACTTTTCAGACGGCGATTGAGGTGCGTTTAGGTCGTGGCCCTACACTCAGTGATGCCGCTGGAGTTGATGGACCCATTTATATTCCAAGTCTTCCGCTGTTATTTTTATTATATGGCCTTAAGCCATATTCAGTGTAATAAGTTCTTTTTGAGCCATCGATGTAATAAGTGTGTGATTGCAACTCTGCTATAAAACCTCGATGTACTGTGTGGTGTCAGCATTACTGATCCAGGGATGACACCGTAGCACAGTAGACGTGATCCATTCGGGTCAGGTCGCTACATCTTTCTTGGAACAAACGTCACCCATAAGACTTGGAGTACAAGTCTGGAAGTCCGCGAAGCTTCCACAAGGCAAGAGGGCGCGCCCAGGGGGTAGGCGTGATACGTCTCCAACGTATCTATAATTATTGATTGCTCCATGCTATATTATCTACTGTTTTGGGCAATATTGGGCTTTATTATCCACTTTTATATTACTTTTGGGACTAACCTATTAACCGGAGGCTCAGCCCAGATTTGCTATTTTATGCCTATTTCAGTGTTTTGAAGAAAAGGAATATCAAACGGAGTCGAAACGGAACGAAACCAACTGGAGAAGTTATTTTTGGAAGGAAACCTACTGGATAGACTTGGACCCTATGTCAGAAGATGAAGGAGCAGCTCACGAGGGTAGGGGCACGCCCACGCCCCTAGGGCGCGTGCCCCTGCCTCGTGGCCCCCCCTTCGGTCCACCGACGTGCCCCCTGCACCCATATATACCTACGTAACCTAAAACTTCCAGAATGGAGATTAGATCGGGAGTTCCGCCGCCGCAGGCCTCTGTAGCCACCAAAAGTCAATCGGGACCCTGTTCCGGCACCCTGCTGGAGGGGGAATCCCTCTTTGGTGGCCATCTTCATCATCCTGGTGCTCTCCATGACGACGAGGGAGTAGTTCACCCTCGGGGCTGAGGGTATGTACCAGTAGCTATGTGTTTGATCTCTCTCTCTCTCGTGTTCTTGACTTGGCACGATCTTGATGTATCGCGAGCTTTGCTATTATAGTTGGATCTTATGTTTCTTCTCCCCCTCTACTCTCTTGTAATGTATTGAGTTTCCCCTTTGAAGTTATTTTATCGGATTGAGTCTTTAAAGATTTGAGAACACTTGATGTATGTCTTGCGTGGGATAACCGTGGTGACAATGGGTTATTCTATTGATCCACTTGATGTATGTTTTGGTGATCAACTTGTGGGTTTCGTGACATTGGGAACCTATGCATAGGGGTTGGCACACGTTTTCGTCGTGATTCTCCGGTAGAAACTTTGGGCACTCTTTGAGGTTCTATGTGTTGGTTGAATAGATGAATCTAAGATTGTGTCATGCATATCGTATAATCATACCCACGGATACTTGAGGTGACATTGGAGTATCTAGGTGACATTAGGGTTTTGGTTGATTTGTGTCTTAAGGTGTTATTCTAGTACGAACTCTAGGGTTGTTTGTGACACTTATAGGAATAGCCCAACGGATTGATTGGAAAGAATAACTTTGAGGTGGTTTCGTACCCTACCATAATCTCTTTGTTCGTTCTTCACTATTAGTGACTTTGGAGTGACTCTTTGTTGGATGTTGAGGGATAGTTTTATGATCCAATTATGTTAGTATTGTTGAGGGAACTTACACTAGCAAAAGTATGAACCCTAGGCCTTATTTCCTATCATTGCAATACCGTTTACGCTCACTTTTATCACTTTCTACCTTGCTATTTTTATTATTTCAGATTACAAATACCTTTATCTACCACTTGTTTCACCATCTCTTCGCCGAACTAGTGCACCTATACAATTTACCATTGTATTGGGTGTGTTGGGGACACAAGAGACTCTTTGTTATTTGGTTGTAGGGTTGCTTGAGAGAGACCATCTTCATCCTACGCCTCCTATGGATTGATAAACCTTAGGTCATCCACTTGAGGGAAATTTGCTACTATCCTACAAACCTCTGCACTTGGAGGCCCTACAACGTCTACAAGAAGAAGGTTGTGTAGTAGACATCAAGCTCTTTTCTGGCGCCATTGCCGGGGAGGCAAGGAAAGCGGCACTAACACACCCCATCAACTAAGCTCTTTTATGGCGACGTTGCCAGGGAGGTTAGCGCTTGAAGGTATATCTTTAGATCTTGCAATCAAGTCTTTTAGTTTCTTGTTTCATCACTAGTTTAGTCTATAAATGAAAATTACAAAAAATGGAATTAAGTTTGTCTCATACGCTTCACCTTTTTAATATCTTTCCTGAGTATGATGGAAAGGAAAATTGTGCTCAAATGCTAGAAGAAGAAATCAATAAAATGTTTGGCACTAAATATTTGAATGATGAGCATGATTGCAATGTTGTTAGTATGAATTCCTTGAATATCCATGATGCTAATGATATGCAAAGCCACAAGCTTGGGGAAGCTATGTTTGATGAAGATGATATTTTTTGTCCCCCAAGTTTTGATGAGCAAATTTATTATTATGAAAGCATGCCTCCTATCTATGATGATTATTGTGATGACATGTATGCTTTAAAGAATAATAATAACAATTAAACTTGTCATCTTGATTTCAATTTTCAATCCCATGATAGTTATTTTGTTGATTTTGCTCCCACTACTATTAATGAGAAGAATTTTGCTTATGTGGAGAGTAATAAAATTTCTATGCTTGTAGATCATGAAAAGAATGCTTTACGTGCTGGTTATATTTTTGAATTCATTCATGATGCTACTGAAAATTATTATGAGGGAGGAACATATGCTTGTAGGAATTGCAATAATATCAAGTTTCCTCTCTATGTGCTTAATATCTTGAAGCTATGCTTGTTTTACCTTCCTATGCAAGTTGATTCTTGTTCCCATAAGTTGTTTGCTCACAAAATCCCTATGAATAGGAAGTATGTTAGGCTTCAATGTGCTAGTCATATTCTTCATGATGCTCTCTTTATGTTACAATTCTTATCCTTTATGTGAGCATCATTGTCATTATCATGCCTAGCTAGGGGCGTTAAACGATAGCGCTTGTTGGGAGGCAACCAAATTTTATTTTTATTCCTTGCTTTTTGCTCCTGTTTAGTAATAAATAATTCATCTAGCCTATGTTTAGATGTGGTTTTTTTGTTTTAATTAGTGTTTTTGCCAAGTAGAACCTTTGGGAAGACTTGGGGAAAGTCTTGTTGATCATGCTGTCAAAAACAGAAACTTTAGCGCTCACGATAACTGCTTCCATTTTTATTTGGAGAGTGATATTTAGTTAATTCTTTTTGAAGATGATTAATAGATAAATTCCTCATGTCCAGAAATTTATTTTAGAATTTTATGAGTTCCATAAGTACACGTTTGATTCACATTACTACAGACTGTTCTGTTTTTCACAGATTCTGTTTTCATTGTGTTGTTTGCTTATTTTGATGAATCTATGGCTAGTAAAATAGTTTATAAACCATAGAAAAGTTGGAATACAGTAGGTTTAACACCAATATAAATAAAGAATCAGTTCATTACAGTACCTTGAAGTGGTGTTTTGTTTTCTTTCGCTAACGGAGCTTACGAGTTTTCTGTTAAGTTTTGTGTTGTGAAGTTTTCAAGTTTTGGGTAAGGATTCGATGGACTATGGAATAAGGAGTGGAAAGAGCCTAAGCTTGGGTATGCCCAAGACACCCCAAGGTAATATTCAAGGACAACCAAGAGCCTAAGCTTGGGGATGCCCCGGAAGGCATCCCCTCTTTCGTCTTCGTTCATCGGTAACTTTACTTGGAGCTATATTTTTATTCACCACATGATATGTGTTTTGCTTGGAGCATCATTTTATTTAGTTTTGCTTGCTGTTTGAATAAAATACCAAGATCTGATATTCTTAAATGTTAGAGAGTCTTCACATAGTTGCATAATTATTCAACTACTCATTGATCTTCACTTATATCTTTCGGAGTAGTTTGTCATTTGCTCTAGTTCTTAACTTATACCTTTTAGAGCATGGTGGTAGTTTTATTTTGAAGAAATAGATGAACTCTCATGATTCACTTAGATTATTTTGAGAATCTTAATAGCATGGTAATTTTCTTAAAATCCTAGTATGCTAGGTATTCAAGAATAATAAAATTCTCTTATGAGTGTGTTGAATAGTAAGAGAAGTTTGATGCTTGATGATTGTTTTGAGATATGGAGATGGTGATATTAGAGTCATGCTAGTTGAGTAGTTGTGAATTTGAGAAATACTTGTGTTGAAGTTTGTGATTCTCGTAGCATGCACGTATGGTGAACCGTTATGTGATGAAGTCGGAGCATGATTTATTTATTGATTGTCTTCCTTATGAGTGGCGGTCGGGGACGAGCGATGGTCTTTTCCTACCAATCTACCCCCCTAGGAGCATGCGCGTAATACTTTTCTTTGATAACTTCTAGATTTTTGCAATAAGTATATGAGTTATTTATGACTAATGTTGAGTCCGTGGATTATACGCACTCTCACCCTTCCACCATTGCTAGCCTCTCTAGTACAGCGCAACTTTCGCCGGTACCATAAACCCACCATTTACCTTCCTCAAAACAGCCACCATACCTACCTATTATGGCATTTCCATAGCCCTTCTGAGATATATTGCCATGCAACTTTCCACCGTTCTATTTATTATGACACGCTTCATCATTGTCATATTGCTTTGCATGATCATGTAGTTGACATTGTATTTGTGGCAAAGCCACCGTTCATAATTCTTCCATACATGTCACTCATGAGTCATTGCACATCCCGGTACACCGCCGGAGGCATTCATATAGAGTCATATCTTGTTCCAAGTATCAAGTTGTAATTGTTGAGTTGTAAGAAAAATAAAAGTGTGATGATCATCATTATTAGAGCATTTTCCCAGTGAGGAAAGGATGATGGAGACTATGATTCCCCTACAAGTCCAGATGAGACTCCGGACGAAAAATAAATAAAAGAGGCCAAAGAAGCAAAAAAAAAAAAATTATAAAAAAAAGGCCATAAAAAAGAGAAAAGTCCCAAACAAAATAAATAAATAAAAAAAATAAAAAAAATGAGAGAAAAAGAGAGAAGGGACAATGCTACTATCCTTTTACCACACTTGTGCTTCAAAGTAGCACCATGATCCTCATGATAGAGAGTCTCCTATGATATCACTTTCATATACTAGTGGGAATTTTTCATTATATAACTTGGCTTGTATATTCCAATGATGGGCTTCCTCAAATTGCCCTAGGTCTTTGTGAGCAAGCAAGTTGGATGCACACCCACTTAGTTTCTTTTTGAGCTTTCATACACTTATAGCTCTAGTGCATCTGTTGCATGGCAATCCCTACTCACTCACATTGATATCTATTAATGGGCATCTCCATGGCCCGTTGATACGCCTAGTTGATGTGAGACTATCTTCTCCTTTTTGTCTTCTGCACAACCACCATTCTATTACACCTATAGTGCTATATCCATGGCTCATGCTCATGTATTGCGTGAAGATTGAAAGAGTTTGAGAACATCAAAAGTATGAAACAATTGCTTGGCTTGTCATTGGGGTTGTGCATGATTAAAAAATTTTGTGTGGTGAAGATGGAGCATAGCCAGACTATATGATTTTGTAGGGATAGCTTTCTTTGGCCATGTTATTTTGAGAAGACATGATTGCTTTGTTAGTATTCTTGAAGTATTATTATTTTTATGTCAATATGAACTTTTGTCTTGAATCTTTTGGATCTGAATATTCATATCACAAGTAAGAAGAATTACATTGAAATTATGCCAACTAGCATTCCACATCAAAAATTATTTTTTTATCATTTACCTACTCGAGGACGAGCGGGAATTAAGCTTGGGGATGCTTGATACGTCTCCAACGTATCTATAATTTTTGATTGATCCATGCTATATTATCTACTGTTTTGGGCAATATTGGGCTTTATTATCCACTTTTATATTACTTTTGGGACTAACCTATTAACCGGAGGCCCAGCCCCGATTTGCTGTTTTATGCCTATTTCAGTGTTTTGAAGAAAAGGAACATCAAACGGAGTCGAAACGGAATGAAATCAACAGGATAAGTTATTTTTGGAAGGAAACCTACCGGGTAGACTTCGACCCTACATCAGCAGATGAAGGAGGAGCTCACGAGGGTAGGGGGCGTGCCCACTCCCCTGGGGCGCGCCCCCTGCCTTGTGGCCCCCCTTCGATCCACCGACGTACCTCCTGCACCCATATATACCTACGTAACCTAAAACTTCCAGAACGGAGATTAGATCGGGAGTTCCGCCGCCGCAAGCCTCTGTAGCCTCCAAAAGTCAATCCCATCTTCATCATCCCGGTGCTCTCCATGATGAGGAGGGAGTAGTTCACCCTCGGGGCTGAGGGTATGTACCAGTAGCTATGTGTTTGATCTCTCTCTCTCGTGTTCTTGATTTGGCACGATCTTGATGTATCGCGAGCTTTGCTATTATAGTTGGATCTTATGTTTCTTCTCCCCCTCTACTCTCTTGTAATGGATTGAGTTTCCCCTTTGAAGTTATTTTATCGGATTGAGTCTTTAAAGATTTGAGAACACTTGATGTATGTCTTGCGTGGGATAACCGTGGTGACAATGGGTTATTCTATTGATCCACTTGATGTATGTTTTGGTGATCAACTTGCGGGTTTCATGACATTGGGAACCTATGCATAGGGGTTGGCACACGTTTTCGTCGTGATTCTCCAGTAGAAACTTTGGGCACTCTTTGAGGTTCTATGTGTTGGTTGAATAGATGAATCTAAGATTGTGTGATGCATATCGTATAATCATACCCACGGATACTTGAGGTGACATTGGAGTATCTAGGTGACATTAGGGTTTTGGTTGATTTGTGTCTTAAGGTGTTATTCTAGTACGAACTCTAGGGCTGTTTGTGACACTTATAGGAATAGCCCAACGGATTGATTGGATAGAATAACTTTGAGGTGGTTTCGTACCCTACCATAATCTCTTCATTCGTTCTCCGCTATTAGTGACTTTGGAGTGACTCTTTGTTGGATGTTGAGGGATAGTTTTATGATCCAATTATGTTAGTATTGTTGAGGGAACTTACACTAGCGAAAGTATGAACCCTAGGCCTTATTTCCTATCATTGCAATACCGTTTACGCTCACTTTATCACTTGCTACCTTGCTGTTTTTATTATTTCAGATTACAAATACCTTTATCTACCATCCATATACCACTTGTTTCACCATCTCTTCGCCGAACTAGTGCACCTATGCAATTTACCATTGTATTGGGTGTGTTGGGGACACAAGAGACTCTTTGTTATTTGGTTGCAGGGTTGCTTGAGAGAGACCATCTTCATCCTACGCCTCCTACGGATTGACAAACCTTAGGTCATCCACTTGAGGGAAATTTGCTACTGTCCTACAAACCTCTGCACTTGGAGGCCCAACAACGTCTACAAGAAGAAGGTTGTGTAGTGGACATCAAAGCATGCCCCCACCCTCATGGGCCCCACGGAGCTCCACCGACCTACTTCTTTCACCTATATATACTCTTATATCCTGGAAACATCTAGGGGAGCCACAAAACCACTTCTCCACCGCCGCAACCTTCTGTACCCGTGAGATCCCATCTTGGGGCCTTTTCCAGCGATCTGCCGGAGGGGGATTAGATCACACAGGGCTTCTACATCAACACCATAGCCTCTCTGATGATGTGTGAGTAGTTTACCACAGACCTTTGGGTCCATAGTTATTAGCTAGATGGCTTCTTCTCTCTCTTTGGTTCTCAATACAAAGTTCTCCTCGAAATTCTTGGAGATCTATTCGATGTAATACTTTTTGTGGTGTGTTTGCCGAGATCCGATGAATTGTGGGTTTATGATCAATATTATCTATGAACAATATTTTATTCTTCTCTGAATTCTTATATGCATGATTTGATATCTTTTCAAGTCTCTTTGAATTATCGGTTTAGTTTGGCCGACTAGATTGATCTTTCTTGCAATGGGAGAAGTGCTTAGCTTTGGGTTCAATCTTGCAGTGTCCTTTCCCAGTGGCAGCAGGGGTAACAAGGCACATATTGTATTGTTGCCATCGAGGATAAAAAGATGGGGTTTATATCATATTGCTTGAGTTTATCCCTCTACATCATGTCATCTTGCCTAATGTGTTGCTCTGTTATTATGAACTTAATACTCTAGATGCATGCTGGATAGCGGTCGATGTGTGGAGTAATAGTAGTAGATGCAGAATCATTTCAGTCTACTTGACACGGACATGATGCCTATGTTCATGATCATGCCTAGATGTTCTCATAACTATGAGCTTTTATATCAATTGCTCGGCAGTACTTTGTTCACCCACCATAATATATTCTATCATGGGAGAAGCCACTAGTGAAACCTATGGCCCCTGGGTCTACTTTACATCATATAAGTTTCCGATCTATGACTCTAGTTTACTATTTATTTTGCAATCTTTATTTTCCAATCTATACAACAAAAATAACAAAAATATTTATCTTATTATTTTTATCAGATCTCACTTTTGCAAGTGGCCATGAAGGGATTGACAACCCCTTTATCGCGTTGGTCGCAAGGTTCTTGATTGTTTGTGCAGGTACTAGGCGACTTGCGTGTAGTCTCCTATTGGATTGATACCTTGGTTCTCAAAAACTGAGGGAAATACTTACGCTACTTTGCTCCATCATCCTTTCCTCTTCAAGAGAAAACCAATGCATGCTCAAGAGGTAGCAAGAAGGATTTCTGGCGCCGTTGCCGAGGAGATCTACACTCAAGTCAAGACATACCAAGTACCCATCACAAACTCTTATCCCTCGCATTAGATTATTTGCCATTTGCCTCTCATTTTCCTCTTCCCCACTTCACTTTTGCCATTTTATTCGCCCCTTTTCGTTCGTCTCTTTTCGCTTGCCTCTTGTGTATCCGTGCTTAGTGCGGTTTGTTGCCATCATGTCTGAATCTGGGGAGGTTATCATTGAAAATGATAATAGCAACAATGGGGGAAACTTTGATGCTTTTGATAATCCTCATGAAGAACCTACTATTTTACACACTAAAAACTTTCAGATTGGTAGTGGTAATATTTTTGGAGAAGGAGTTATTCAAGATTTCTTTACTTGTGACGGTGCTCTGCCCACTATGGGTGGATCTATTCTTCATAGAACTAGTAGTCTTGAGGATGCTATATCTTTGCGCGTAGTTGAACTTGAAAGACAATTTATTCATATGCATCCCTGCATACAAAGAATTTTTCTAGAATTTTCCAATATTGAGCATTCTTCTGTTAAGCTAGCAGCTACTATCTTTTTAGCACATGAATTCAGATTTATAATGAAAGAGGCTAATGAATTTTTTGCGCATTATAGGGTGGATGCCGGCCGTCCTCCCATAGAAGCGATCCTTTTTTATCAAGAAGACATAATGCTCTTACGATCTTTAGATCATGTTACTTTTAATGAAAACCTTAGAAAAAAGGTTCCTACTGATGTTCTAGTAGACAGGATTTCTGAACTTAACAATAACTTTGCTATCCAGAACAATGGGTTAGGTTTTTCCCTTGAACAAAGGCTCATGACTTTTTGCCAAAAGAATGCTTATAATGATGAATTGGTTGTGCAATATGAGGGGCCAAAGGAGGAACCAATACCTCCCGAGCTTGATCTTGGGGACTTTTGTCCTATTAAATTTAGCCCTTTTGATTACTTTTGCTTGCCACAAAGAGAACTTGCTACTAAACGTAGCGAGTATGAGATGAGTTTTCGTGATTTACCTTATCATTATCATGGCAATACCTAGATCTATTCTTGTTTTTATGCCTAGCTAGGGGCGTTAAACGATAGCGCTTGTTGGGAGGCAACCCAATTTTATTTTTGTTCATTGCTTTTTGTTCCTGTTTAGTAATAAATAAATCATCTAACATCTGTTATGATTGTGTTTTTTATGTTTTAATTAGTTTTTGTGCCAAGTAAAGCCTTTAGGATCTTCTTGGGTGATTGTTGTTTGATCTTGCTGAAAAAAAAGAAAGTATGCGCTCACGAGAATAATTTTCATTTTTAATCAGAGAGTGCTAAAATACCAATTCCAACTGCAGTATATAAATATACTAATTATTTAGGTCTTCCTAATTTTTCAGTATTTTTGGAGTTATATAAGTATTCGAAACCTCTAGATTGCTACAGATTGTTCTGTTTTTGATGGATTCTGTTTTTCGTGTGTTGTTTGCTTATTTTGATGAATCTATGGCTAGTATCGGGGGGTATGAACCATAGAGAAGTTGGAATACAGTAGGTTTTACACCAATATAGATAAAGAATGAGTTCATTACAGTATATTAAAGTGATGGTTTGTTTTCTTATACTAACAGATCTCATGAGATTTTCTGTTGAGTTTTGTGTTGTGAAGTTTTCAAGTTTTTGGGTAAAGATTTGATGGATTTTGGAACAAGGAGTGGCAATAGCCTAGGCTTGAGGATTCCCAAGGCACCCCAAGGTAAAGTTTAAGTACAACCAAAAGCCTAAGCTTGGGGATGCCCCGGAAGGCATCCCCTCTTTCGTCTTCGTCTATCGGTAACTTTACTTGAGGCTATATTTTTATTCACCACATGATATGTCTTTTGCTTGGAGCGTCTTGTATGATTTGAGTCTTTGATTTTTAGTTTACCACAATCATCCTTGCTGTACACACCTTTTGGAGAGACACACATGAATCGGAATTTATTAGAATACTCAATGTGCTTCACTTATATCTTTTGAGCTATATAATTTGGCTCTAGTGCTTCACTTATATCTTTTTAGAGCACGGTGGTGATTTTATTTTATAGAAATTATTGATCTCTCATGCTTCACTTATATTATTTTGAGAGTCTCTTAGAACAGCATGGTAATTTGCTTTGGTATAAATTTAGTCATAATATGATAGGCATCCAAGATGGGTATAATAAAACTTTCATAAAGTGTATTGAATAGTTTAATACTTGATAATTGTTTTGAGATATAAAGATGGTAATATTAGAGTCGTGCTAGTTTAGTAATTGTGAAATTGAGAAATACTTGTGTTGAGGTTGGCAAGTCCCGTAGCATGCACGTATGGTAACCGTTGTGTGACAAATTTGAAGCATGAGGTGTTCTTTGATTGCTTTCCCTATGAGTGACGTCAGGGACGAGCGATGGTCTTTTCCTACCAATCTATCCCCAAGGAGCATGCGCGCATTGCTTTGGGTTTGATGACTTGTATATTTTTGCAATAAGTATGTGAGTTATTTAGGACTAATCTTGAGTCCATGTATTATACGCACTCTCACCCTTCAATCATTGCTAGCCTCTTTGGTACCGTGCATTGCCCTTTCTCACCTTGAGAGTTGGCGCTGTTGGAAATATGCCCTAGAGGCAATAATAAATTAGTTATTATTATATCATATTTCATTGTTCATGATAATCGTTTATTATCCATGGTAGAATTGTATTGATAGGAAACTCAGATACATGTGTGGATACATAGACAACACCATGTCCCTAGTAAGCCTCTAGTTGACTAGCTCGTTGATCAATAGATGGTTACGGTTTCCTGACCATGGACATTGGATGTCGTTGATAACGGGATCACATCATTAGGAGAATGATGTGATGGACAAGACCCAATCCTAAGCGTAGCACAAGATCATGTAGTTCGTTTGCTAAAGCTTTTCTAATGTCAAGTATCATTTCCTTAGACCATGAGATTGTGCAACTCCCGGATACCGTAGGAGTGCTTTGGGTGTGCCAAATGTCACAACGTAACTGGGTGGCTATAAAGGTACACTACAGGTATCTCCGAAAGTGTCTGTTGGGTTGGCACGAATCGAGACTGGGATTTGTCACTCCGTGTAAACGGAGAGGTATCTCTGGGCCCACTCGGTAGGACATCATCATAATGTGCACAATGTGACCACGGAGTTGATCACGGGATGATGTGTTACAGAACGAGTAAAGAGACTTGCCGGTAACGAGATTGAAAAAGGTATCAGGATACCGACGATCGAATCTCGGGCAAGTACAATACCGCTGGACAAAGGGAATTGAATACGGGATTGGTTGAATCCTCGACATCGTGGTTCATCCGATGAGATCATTGTGGAACATGTGGGAGCCAACATGGGTATCCAGATCCCGCTGTTGGTTATTGGCCGGAGAGTTGTCTCGGTCATGTCTGCATGGTTCCCGAACCCGTAGGGTCTACACACTTAAGGTTCGGTGACGCTAGAGTTGTTATGGGAAATAGTATGTGGTTACCGAAGGTTGTTCGGAGTCCCGGATGAGATCCCGGACATGACGAGGAGCTCCGGAATGGTCCGGAGGTGAAGATCGGTATATTGGACGAAGGGTATTGGAGTCCGGAATTGTTCCGGGGGTACCAGGTGATGACCAGCGTGTCCGAAAGGGGTTTCGGAGGCCCCGGCAAGCGTTGGGGGGCCTTATGGGCCAAGGGGAGAGGGCGCATCAGCCCACTAAGGGGCTGAGCGCCCCTCCAACCCCATCTCACGTAACCAGGAGAGGTGGGGGCGCCACCCCTAGGGCAGCCGCCCCTCCCGGCTTGGGGGGCAAGTTTCCTAGGGGGTGGGGGCGCCCAAACCCATCTAGGGTTTCCCCTGTGGCCGCCGCCCCTCCCCTAGGGAACCCTAGGGCGCCTCCCCCTCCTCCCTTCCCCCTATATATAGTGAGGGAGAGAGAGGGCAGCCAAACCCTTCCCCAGGCGCAGCCCTCTCCCTCCTCCTATACCTCCTCCTCCTCCATAGTGCTTGGCGAAGCCCTGCTAGAGAACCACGAGCTCCATCACCACCACGCCGTCGTGCTGCTGTTGGACTCTCTTCCTCAACCTCTCCCTCCTCCTTTCTGGATCAAGGCGTGGGAGACGTCTCCATTCCGTACGTGTGTTGAACGCGGAGGTGCCGTCCGCTTGGCGCTAGGATCATCGGTGATTTGGATCACGACGAGTACGACTCCATCAACCCCGTTCACTTGAACGCTTCCGCTTAGCGATCTACAAGGGTATGTAGATGCACTCTCCTTCCCCTCGTTGCTAGATTACTCCATAGATTGATCTTGGTGATGCATAGAAAATTTTAAATTTCTTCTACGATCCCCAACAGTGGCATCATGAGCTAGGTCTATGCGTAGTTTCTATGCACGAGTAGAACACAAAGCAGTTGTGGGAATCGATATTGTCAATTTACTTGCCATTACTAGTCTTATCTTGATTCGGCGGCATCGTGGGATGAAGCGGCCCGGACCGACCTTACACGTACTCTTACGTGAGACTGGTTCCACCGACTGACATGCACTAGTTGCATAAGGTGGCTAGCGGGTTTCTGTCTCTCCCACTTTAGTCGGATCGGATTCGATGAAAAGGGTCCTTATGAAGGGTAAATAGAAATTGGCATATCACATTGTGGTTTCCGCGTAGGTAAGAAACGTTCTTGCTAGAAACCTATAGCAGCCACGTAAAAACTTGCAACAACAATTAGAGGACGTCTAACTTGTTTTTGCAGCACATGCCTTGTGATGTGATATGGCCAAAAGGATGTGATGAATGATATATGTGATGTATGAGATTGATCATGTTCTTGTAATAGGAATCACGACTTGCATTTCGATGAGTATGACAACCGGCAGGAGCCATAGGAGTTGTCTTAATTTATTTATGACCTGCGTGTCAACATAAACGTCATGTAATTACTTTACTTTATTGCTAAAGCGTTAGCCATAGTAGTAGAAGTAATAGATGATGAGACAACTTCAAGAAGACACGATGATGGAGATCATGATGATGGAGATCATGGTGTCATGCCGGTGACAACGATGATCATGGAGCCCCGAAGATGGAGATCAAAAGGAGCAAAATGATATTGGCCATATCATGTCACTATTTGATTGCATGTGATGTTTATCATGTTTTACATCTTATTTGCTTAGAACGACGGTAGCTTAAATAAGATGACCCCTCGCAATAATTTCAAGAAAGTGTTCCCCCTAACTGTGCACCGTTGCAAAGGTTCGTCGTTTCAAAGCACCATGTGATGATCGGGTGTGATAGATTCTAACGTTCGAATACAACGGGTGTAAGCCAGATTTACACATGCAAAACACTTAGGTTGACTTGACGAGCCTAGCATGTACAAACATGGCCTCGGAACACGGAAGACCGAAAGGTCGAACATGAGTCGTATAGAAGATACGATCAACATGAGATGTTCACCGTTGATGACTAGTCCGTCTCACGTGATGATCGGACACGGCCTAGTCGATTCGGATCATGTTTCACTTAGATGACTAGAGGGATGTCTATCTGAGTGGGAGTTCATTAAATAATTTGATTAGATGAACCCAATTATCATGAACATAGTCTAAATTGTCTTTGCAAATATGTTGTAGATAAATAGCTCACGTTGTAGCTCCCTGTTTCAATACGTTCCTAGAGAAAGATTAAGTTGAAAGATATTGTAAGCAATGATGCGGACTAGGTCCATCGTCTGAGGAGTGTCCTCACTGCTACACAGAAGGCTTACGTCTTTGATGCACCGCTCGATGTGCAAACCCCTACAACGTCGTTTGTGGATGTTGTGAACACCTGACAGACACATCCTGATGACTACTTGATAGTTTAGTGCACCATACTTTACGGCTTAGAATCGGGATTCCAATGACGTTTTGAACGCCATAGAACATATGAGATGTTCCAAGAGCTGAAATTGGGATTTCAGGCTCATGCCCGTGTTGAGAGGTATGAGACCTCTGACAAGTTCTTTTGCCAACAAGATGGAGGAGAAGTGAGCATGTGCTCAGAATGTCTGGGTGCTACAATCACTTAAATCAAGTGGGAGTTAAACTTCCAGATAAGATAGTGATTAATAGATTTCTCTAGCCACTATCACTAAGATACTAGATCTTCGTGATGAACTATGACATGCAAGGGATGGAGTTGATCCCGGAGCTGTTCGCGGTGCTTAAGACCGCAAAAGGTAGAAATCAAAGAAGGAGCATCAAGTGTTGATAGTTTAACAAGACCACTGGTTTCAAGAAGGGCAAGGGCTAGAAGGGAAACTTCATGGATGGAAAACCAGTTGCCGCTCCAGTGAAGGAACCCAAGGTTGAACCCAAACCCGAGACTAAGTGCTTCTATTGTAAGGGGAACGGTCACTTGTAGTGGAATTACCCCAAATGCATGGTAGATAAGAAGGCTGGCAACTTCAACAAAGTATATACGTGTTATTAATGTGTACCTCACTAGTACTCCTGGTAGCACCTGGGTATTGGATACCGGTTCAGTTGCTATTATTGGTGACTTGAAGCAAAAGCTACAGACTAAACGGAGACTGGCTAAGGGCGAGGTGATGATGTGTGTTGGAAGTGTTTCCAAAGTTGATGAGATCACCATCGCACGCTCCATCTGCCTTCGAGATTAGTATTGAACCTAGATAAATGTTATCAGGTGTCTACATTGAGCATGAATATGATTAGATCATGTTCATTGCAATACGGTCATTTTAAGTTAGAGAATAATGGTTATTCTGTTTACATGAATGATACCTTTCATGGTCAAGCACCCTATGTGAATGGTTCATTGAATCTCGTTCATGGTAATACACATGTTCACGCCAAAAGATGTAGAGTTAATAATGATAGTACCACTTTCTCATGGCACTGCCGCTTAGGTCATATTGGCGTAAGATGCATGAAGAAACTCCATGTCGATGGATGTTTGGAGTCACTTGATTCTGAATCACTTGACACATGTGAGCCATGCCTCATGGGCAGGATGACTAAGACCCAGTTTTCAGGTAAAATGAAACGGGCAAGTGACTTGTTGGAAATCATGCATGCTGATACGTGTGATCCAATGAGAATTGAAGCGTGCGGTGGATATCGCTATTTTCTCATCTTCACTGACGATTTGGGTAGATATAGGTATATCTACTTAATGAAGCACAAGTCTGAAACGTTTGAAAAGTTCAAGCGATTTCAGAGTGAAGTTTAGAATCATCATAACAATAAGATCATGTTCCTACGATCTGATCGATGAGAATTTCTGAGTTATGAGTTTGGCAATCACTTAAGACATTGTGGAATTGTTTCACAGTTGAAGCCACCTGGAACACCACAAGGTAATGATGTGTCCAGACGTCGTAATCGAACCCTATGAGATATGGTGCGATCTATGATGTCTCTTACCAATCTACTGTTTTCATTTTGAGGTTATGCGTTAGAGACAGCTGCATTCACTTTAGATAGGACACCATATAAGTCCGCTGAGACGACGCCGTGTGAACATTGGTTTGGCAAGAAACCAAAGTTGTCGTTTCCTAATGTTTGGGGCTGCGATGCTTAAGGCTTCAGCCGGAGAAGCTCGAACCCAAAGCGGACAAACACATCTTCATAGGATACCCAAAGGTGACAGTTGGGTATACCTTCTATCTCAGATCCGAGGGCAAATTGTTTGTCGCTAAGAACGGGTCCTTTCTCGAGAAGGAGTTTCTCTCGAAAGAAATGAGTGGGAGGAAGATAGAACTTGATGAGGTTGTCGAACCTTTACTTCAACCAGAGAGTGATGCAACATAGAAAGATGTTTTCTGTGGAGCCTACGTCTGTTGAATAGGAAGTTAATGATAGTGATCATGAAGCTTCGTATCAAGTTGCTATCGAACCCCGTAGGTCGACAAGGATATGTACTACTCCTGAGTGGTACGGTAATCCTGTCTTGGATATCATGTTGTTAGACAACAATGAACCTATGAGCTATGGAGAAGTGATGGTGGGCCCATATTCTGACAAATGGTTAGATACCATGAAATCCGAGATAGGATCCATGTATCAGAACAAAGTATGGACTTTGGTGGACTTGCCCGTTGATCGGCAAGCCATTGAGATAAATGGATCTTTAAGAAGAAGACGGACGTGGGAGGTAATGTTACCGTCTATGAAGCTCGACTTGTGGGAAAGAGTCTTTTCACAAGTTCAAGGAGTTGACTACGATGAGAATTTCTCACCCGTAGCGATACTTAAGTCCGTCGGAATCATGTTAGCATTAGCTGTATTTTTCGATTATGAAATCTTACAGATGGATGTCAAAACAAGTTTTTTTACCAAGTTTTCGTAAGAAAAGTTGTATGTGATACAATAAAAGGTTTTGTCGATCCTAAGGATGCTAAAAGGTATGCTGGGTCCAGCGATCCTTCTATGGACTAGAGCAAGCATCTCGAAATCGGAATATATGTTTTGATGGAGTGATCAAAGGTTTTAGGTTTATACAATGTTTGCTAGAAACTTGTATTTACAAGAAAGTGAGTGGGAGCACTACAACATTTCTGATAAGTATATGTGGATGACATATTGTTGATTTGAAATGATGTAGAATTTCTGGAAAGCATAAACGGTTGTTTAAAGAGTGTTTTTCAAAGGAAGACCTGGATAAAGCTGCTTACATATTGGGAATCAAGATCTATAGAGATAGAACAAGACGCATGATGATACTTTCAAAGAACGCACAGCTTGACATGTTTTTGAAGGAGTTCAAAATAGATCAGTTAAAAAGGGGTTCTTACCTGAGTTGTAAGGTGTGAAGTTGAGTAAGACTCAAAGATTGACCACGGCAGAAGAAAGAGGAAGGACGAAGGTCGTCCCCTATGCTTTTGTCATAGGCTCTATACGGTATGGCATGCTGAGTACGGCACCAGATGTGTGCCTTGCCACATGTCTGGCAAGAGGGTACAAAGGTGATCTTGGATAGGATCACCAGATAGCGGTCAAAATTATCCTTAGAGGAATAAGGAAATGTTTCCCGGTTATGGAGGTGATAAAGAGTTCGACATAAAGAGTTGCGTCGATGCAAGCTTAACACCTATCCGGATAGCTCTGAGTAGAGATACCGGATATGTATAATGGAGCAACAATTTGGAATAGCTCCAAGTGGAACGTGGTAGCATCATCTACGATATGACATAAAGTTTTGCCAAATACATAGGGATCTAAATATGGCAAGACCCGTTGACTACAACCTCTCTCACAAGCATAACATGATCAAACCCAGAAATCTTTGAGTGTTTATCACATAGTGATGTGAACTAGATCATTGAGTCTAGTAGACTCTTGGATGTTGGTCACATGGCGATGTGACCTGTGAGTGTTAATCACATGGCGATGTGAACTAGATTGTTGACTCTAGTGCAAGTGGGAGACTGTTGGAAATATGCCCTAGAGGCAATAATAAATTAGTTATTATTATATCATATTTCATTGTTCATGATAATCGTTTATTATCCATGCTAGAATTGTATTGATAGGAAACTCAGATACATGTGTGGATACATAGACAACACCATGTCCCTAGTAAACCTCTAGTTGACTAGCTCGTTGATCAATAGATGGTTACGGTTTCCTGACCATGGACATTGGATGTCGTTGATAACGGGATCACATCATTAGGAGAATGATGTGATGGACAAGACCCAATCCTAAGCGTAGCACAAGATCGTGTAGTTTGTTTGCTAAAGCTTTTCTAATGTCAAGTATCATTTCCTTAGACCATGAGATTGTGCAACTCCTGGATACCGTAGGAGTGCTTTAAGTGTGCCAAACGTCACAACGTAACTGGGTGGCTATAAAGGTACACTACAGGTATCTCCGAAAGTGTCTGTTGGGTTGGCACGAATCGAGACTGGGATTTGTCACTCCGTGTAAACGGAGAGGTATCTCTGGGACCACTCGGTAAGACATCATCATAATATGCACAATGTGACCAAGGAGTTGATCATGGGATGATGTGTTACGGAGCGAGTAAAGAGACTTGCCGGTAACGAGATTGAACAAGGTATCGGGATACCGACGATCGAATCTCGGGCAAGTACAATACTGCTGGACAAAGGGAATTGAATACGGGATTGGTTGAATCCTCGACATCGTGGTTCATCCGATGAGATCATCGTGGAACATGTGGGAGCCAACATGGGTATCCAGATCCCACTGTTGGTTATTGGCCGGAGAGTTGTCTCGGTCATGTCTGCATGGTTCTCGAACCCGTAGGGTCTACACACTTAAGGTTCGGTGACGCTAGAGTTGTTATGGGAAATAGTATGTGGTTGCCGAAGGTTGTTCGGAGTCCCGGATGAGATCCCGGACATGACGAGGAGCTCCGGAATGGTCCGGAGGTGAAGATCGGTATATTGGACGAAGGGTATTGGAGTCCGGAATTGTTCCGGGGGTACCAGGTGATGACCAGCGTGTCCGAAAGGGGTTTCGGAGGCCCCGACAAGCGTTGGGGGGCCTTATGGGCCAAGGGGAGAGGGCACATCAGCCCACTAAGGGGCTGAGCGCCCCTCCCACCCCATCTCACGTAACCAGGAGAGGTGGGGGCGCCACCCCTAGGGCAGCCGCCCCTCCCGGCTTGGGGGGCAAGTTTCCTAGGGGGTGGGGCGCCCAAACCCATCTAGGGTTTCCCCTGTGGCCGCCACCCCTCCCCCTCCTCCCTTCCCCTATATATAGTGAGGGAGAGAGAGGGCAGCCAAACCCTTCCCCTGGCGCAGCCCTCTCCCTCCTCCTACACCTCCTCCTCCTCCATAGTGCTTGGCGAAGCCCTGCTGGAGAACCACGAGCTCCATCACCACCACGCTGTCGTGCTGTTGTTGGACTCTCTTCCTCAACCTCTCCCTCCTCCTTGCTGGATCAAGGCGTGGGAGACGTCTCCGTTCCGTACGTGTGTTGAATGCGGAGGTGCCATCCGTTTGGCGCTAGGATCATCGGTGATTTGGATCATGACGAGTACGACTCCATCAACCCCGTTCACTTGAATGCTTCCGCTTAGCGATCTACAAGGGTATGTAGATGCACTCTCCTTCCCCTCGTTGCTAGATTACTCCATAGATTGATCTTGGTGATGCGTAGAAAATTTTAAATTTCTGCTACGATCCCCAACAGGCGCAAACTTCGCCGGTGCATCCAAACCCCGTAATATGATACGCTCTATCACACATAAGCCTCCTTGTATCTTCCTCAAAGCAGCCATCATACCTACCTATTATGGCATTTCCATAGCCATTCCGATATATATTGTCATGCAACTTTCCACTGTTCCCTTTATTATGACACGCTTCATCATTGTTATATTGCCTTGCATGATCATGTAGTTGACATCGTATTTGTGGCAAGGCCACCATTCATTTTTCATACATGTCACTCTTGAGTCATTGCATATCCCGGTACACCGCCGGAGGCATTCACATAGAGTCATATTTTGTTCTAAGTATCGAGTTGTAATTCTTGAGTTGTAAGTAAATGAAAGTGTGATGATCTTCACTATTAGAGCATTGTCCCATGTGAGGAAAGGATGATGGAGACTATGATTCCCCCATAAGTCGGGATGAGATTCCGGACGGAAAAAAAGAGGCCAAAGAAGCCCACCAAAAAAATGAATGAGAGAAAAAGAGAGAAGGGACAATGTTACTATCCTTTTTCCACACTTGTGCTTCAAAGTAGCACCATGTTCTTCATGATAAAGAGTCTCCTATTTTGTCACTTTCATATACTAGTGGGAATTTTTCATTATAGAACTTGGATTGTATATTCCAATGATGGGCTTCCTAAAAATGCCCTAGGTCTTCGTGAGCAAGCGAGTTGGATGCACACCCACTTAGTTTCTTTTGTTGAGCTTTCATACATTTATAGCTCTAGTGCATCCGGTGCATGGCAATCCCTACTCCTCGTATTGACATCAATTGATGGGCATCTCCATAGCCCGTTGATTAGCCGCGTCGATGTGAGACTTTCTCCTTTTTTGTTTTCTCCACACAACCTCCATCATCATATTCTATTCCATCCATAGTGCTATGTCCATGGTTCGCGCTCATATATTATGTGAAAGTTGATTTTTATTTAGAATACTAAAGTATGGAACAATTGCTTGGCTTATCATCGGGGTTGTGCCTGATGGGAGCATTTTGTGTGACGAAAATGAAGCATGGCCAACTATATGATTTTGTATTGATAAGCTTTCTTTGGCTATGTTATTTCGAGAAGACATAATTGCTTGGTTAGTATGCTTGAAGTATTATTGTTTTTATGTCAATATTAAACTTTTGTATTGAATCTTTCGGATCTGAACATTCATGCCACAATAAGGTAAATTACATTGAAAATTATGTTAGGTAGCATTCCACATCAAAAATTCTGTTTTTATCATTTACCTACTTGAGGATGAGCAGGAATTAAGCTTGGGAATGCTTGATATGTCTCCAACGTATCTATAATTTTTCATTGTTCCATGCTATTAATTATCTGTTTTGGATGTTTAATGGGATTTAATATGCACTTTTATATTATTTTTGGGACTAACCTATTAATGAAGGCCTAGTGCAAATTACTGTTTTTTCCTATTTTAGTGTTTCGCGGAAAAGGAATATCAAACGGAATCCAAACGGAACGAAACCTTCGCGAGGATCTTTCTTGGAACAAACGTCACCTAGGAGACTTGGAGTACAAGTCTGGAAGTCCGTGAAGCTTGCACGAGGCAGGGGGCGCGCTCAGGGGGGTAGGCGCGCCCCCACCCTCATGGGCCCCATGGAGCTCCACCGACCTACTTCTTTCGCCTATATATACTCTTATACCCTGAAAACATCCAGGGGAGTGATACGACCATTTTGCATCATGCTTTTATATCGATATTTATTGCATTATGGACTGTTATTTCACTTTATGTCATAATACTTATGGCTATTCTCTCTTATTTTACAAGGTTTACATAAGGAGGGAGAATGCCGGCAGCTGGAATTCTGGGCTGGAAAAGGAGCAAAATTAGAGACCTATTCTGCACAACTCCAAAAGTCCTGAAACTCCACGGAACGTCTTAAAATAAATAAATAAAAATCCTTGCCAAAGATGAAGGCCAGGGGGCCCACACCCTGCTCACGAGGGTGGGGGCGCCCCCCCCTAGGGCGCGCCCCCTACCTCGTGGGCCCCCTGGTGGCTCTCCGACATCCATCTTCCCCTATATGAAGTCTTTCGATGAGAAAAAAATAAGAAGGAACTTTTCGGGATGAGACTCCGCCGCCATGAGGCGGAACCTTGCCAGATCCAATCTAGAGCTCCGGCAGAGCTGTTCTGCCGGGGATACTTCCCTCCGGGAGGGGGAAATCATCACCATCGTCATCACCAACGCTCCTCTCATCGGGAGAGGGAAATCTCCATCAACATCTTCACCGGCACCATATCATCTCCAAACCCTAGTTCATCTCTTGTATCCAATTCTTGTCTCAAAGTCCGGGATTGGTGCTAGTAGGTTGCTAGTAGTGTTGATTACTCCTTGTAGTTGATGCTAGTTGGTTTATTTGGTGGAACATCATATGTTCAGATCCTATATGCATATTATTACCCCTCTGATTATGAACATGAATATGCTTTGTGAGTAATTACGTTTGTTCCTGAGGACAAGGGAGAAGTCTTGCTATTAGTAGTCATGTGAATTTGGTATTCGTTTGATATTTTGATAAGATGTATGTTTTCTAGCCTCTAGTGGTGTTATGTGAACGTCGACTACATAACACTTCACCATTATTTGGGCCTAGAGGAAGGCATTGGGAAGTAATAAGTAGATGCTGGGTTGCTAGAGTGACAGAATCTTAAACCCTAGTTTATGCGTTGCTTCGTAAGGGGCTGATTTGGATCCACATGTTTCATGCTATGGTTAGGTTTACCTTAATACTTTTGTTGTAGTTGCGGATGCTTGCAATAGAGGTTAATCATAAGTGGGATGCTTGTTCAAGTAAGAATAGCACCCAAGCACCGGCCCACCCACATATCAAATTATCAAAGTATCGAAAGCGAATCATATGAACATAATGAAAACTAGCTTGACGATATTCCCATGTGTCCTCGGGAGCACTTTTCCTATTATAAGAGTTTGTTCCGGCTTGTTCTTTGCTACAAAAAGGATTGGGCCACCTTGCTGCACTTTATTTACTTTTGTTACTTGTTGCTCGTTACCATTTATCTTATCACAAAACTATCTGTTACCACTTATTTCAGTACTTGCAGAGAATACCTTGCTGAAAACCGCTTATGATTTCCTTCTGCTCCTCGTTGGGTTCGACACTCTTACTTATCTAAAGGACTACGATAGATCCCCTATACTTGTGGGTCATCAAGACTCTTTTCTGGCGCCGTTGCCGGGGAGTGTAGCGCCTTCGGTAGGTGGAATTTGGTAAGGAAAAATTTATATAGTGTGCTGAAATTTACTGTCACTTGTTACTATGGAAAGTAATATGAGGGGCTTGTTCGGGGTATCTTCACCCTGTTCAATAGAGCAAAGAGTTGCTCCTCAACCTACTGAACCTATTGAAAATGAAATTCCTTATGAGTATCCTTCGGGTATGATAGAAAAACTGCTAGCTAATCCTTTTACAGGAGATGGAACAAAGCATCCTGATGAACACCTAATATATGTGGATGAAGTTTGTGGATTATTTAAGCTTGCAGGTATACCCGATGATGTTGCTAAGAAGAAGGTCTTCCCTTTATCTTTGAAGGGAGGCGCATTGATATGGTATAGGTTATGTGATGATATGAGATCATGGGACTATAAAAGATTGAAGTTGGAATTTCATCAAAAGTATTACCCTATGCATCTTGTTCACCGTGATCGCAATTATATATATAATTTCTGGCCTCGCGAAGGAGAAAGCATCGCTCAAGCTTGGGGGAGGCTTAAATCAATGTTATATTCATGCCCCAATCATGAGCTCTCGAGAGAAATAATAATGCAAAATTTATATGCTCGGCTTTCTGAAAACAATCACACCATGCTCGATACTTCTTGTGTTGGCTCTTTTATGATGAAGACTATTGAATTCAGATGGAATTTATTGGATAGAATTAAACGCAACTCTGAAGATTGGTACCTCGACGAAGGTAAGGAGTCAGGTATGACACCTAAGTTTGATTGTGTTAAATCTTTTATGGACACCGATATTTTACGTAAGTTTAGCACTAAATATGGCCTTGACTCTGAGATAGTAGCTTCTTTCTGTGAATGTTTTGCTACTTATGTTGATCTCCCTAAGGAGAAGTGGTTTAAATATCATCCTCCCATAGAAGTAAAAGTAGCTGCACCTATTAAAGTTGAAGAAAAGACTATCACTTATAATGATCCTATTGTTCCTACTTCTTATGTTGAGAAACCACCTTTCCCTGTTAGAGTAAAGGATCATGCTAAAGCTTCAATTGTTGTTCGTAAAAGCAATATTAGAACTTATACACCTCCTGAGCAAGTTAAAGTTGAACCTAATATTGCTATTGTTAAGGATCTCTTAGCTGATAATATTGATGGGCATGTTATTCAGTTCGAAGGTGAAACTGCTAGAATTGCTAAACCTTGTGCTAAAGATAAACATAGACCTGTGGTAGGCGTGCCTATTATTTTTGTTAAAATAGGAGATCATTGTTATCATGGCTTATGTGATATGGGTGCTAGTGCTAGTGTTATACCTCATGACTTATACAAAGAAATTATGCATGATATTGCACCTGTTGAGTTAGAAGATATTGATGTCACAATTAAACTTGCTAATAGAGATACTATTGCACCAATTGGAATTGTTAGAGATGTTGAAGTCTTGTGTGGGAAAACTAAATATCCTGCTGATTTTCTTGTTCTTACTTCTCCGCAAGATAGCTTTTGTCCCATTATATTTGGTAGACCCTTCTTAAATACTGTTAATGCTAAGATAGACTGCGAAAAGAATGTTGTCACTATTGGCTTGGATGATATGGTTCATGAGTTTAATTTCTCTAAATTTAGTAAACAACATCGTGAGGAAGAATTGCCTAGTAAGGATGAAATTATTGGTCTTGCTTCTATTGCCATACCTCCTAGTGATCCTTTAGAACACTATTTACTAGACCATGAAAATAATATGTTCATGAATGAAAGAAGGGAAATAGATGAAGTATTCCTTAAACAGGAACCTATTCTGCAACACAATTTGCCTGTTGAAATTTTAGGAGATCCTCCTCCACCCAAGGGTGATCCCGTGTTTGAACTTAAACCTTTGCCTGATAATCTTAAATATGCTTATCTTGATGAAAAGAAGATATATCCAGTTATCATTAGTGCTAACCTTTCAGAGCATGAAGAAGAAAGATTATTGAAAACTCTAAAGGAGCATCGTGCTGCTATTGGATATACTCTTGATGATCTTAAGGGCATTAGTCCCACTCTATGTCAACATAAAATAAATTTGGAAGCAGATGCCAAACCAGTTCCTGATCCTCAACGACGTCTGAATCCTAAAATGAAAGAAGTGGTAAGAAAAGAAATACTTAAGCTTCTGCAGGCAGGTATAATCTATCCCGTTGCTGATAGTGAGTGGGTAAGTCCTGTCCATTGTGTCCCTAAGAAGGGAGGTATTACTGTTGTTCCTAATGATAAAGATGAATTGATTCCACAAAGAATTATCATAGGTTATAGGATGGTAATTGATTTCCGCAAGTTAAATAAAGCTACTAAGAAAGATCATTACCCCTTACCTTTTATTGATCAAATGCTAGAAAGATTATGCAAACATACACATTATTGCTTTCTAGATGGTTATTCTGGTTTCTCTCAAATACCTGTGTCGGCTAGAGATCAATCAAAGACTACTTTTACATTCCCTTTTGGTACTTTTGCTTATAGACGTATGCCTTTTGGTTTATGTAATGCACCTGCTACCTTTCAAAGATGCATGATGGCTATATTCTCTGACTTTTGTGAAAAGATTTGTGAGGTTTTCATGGACGACTTTTCCGTCTATGGTTCCTCCTTTGATGATTGCTTGAGCAATCTTGATCGAGTTTTGCAGAGATGTGAAAAAACTAATCTTGTCTTGAATTGGGAAAAGTGCCACTTTATGGTTAATGAAGGTATTGTCTTAGGGCACAAAGTTTCTGAAAGAGTTATTGAAGTTAAAAAGCCAAGGTTGATGCTATTGAAAAGATGCCATGTCCCAAGGACATCAAAGGTATAAGAAGTTTCCTTGGTCACGCTAGATTTTATAGGAGGTTCATTAAGGACTTCTCAAAAATTTCTCGGCCTCTGACTAATTTATTGCAAAAAGATATACCATTTGTCTTTGATGATGATTGTGTAGAAGCATTTGAAATACTTAAGAAAGCATTAGTCTCTGCACCTGTTGTTCAGCCACCTGATTGGAATTTACCCTTTGAAATTATGTGTGATGCTAGTGATTATGCTGTAGGTGCTGTTCTAGGGCAAAGAGTCGATAAGAAATTAAATGTTATTCATTATGCTAGTAAGACTCTAGACAATGTTCAAAGAAATTATACTACTACTGAAAAAGAGCTTTTAGCAGTTGTATTTGCTTGTGATAAGTTCAGATCTTATATTGTTGATTCTGAAGTAACTATTCAAACTGATCATGCTGCTATTAAATACCTTATGGAAAAGAAAGATGCTAAACCTAGACTTATTAGATGGGTTCTCTTGCTGCAAGAATTTGATTTGCATATTGTTGATAGAAAGGGAGTTGAGAACCCCGTTGCAGACAACTTGTCTAGATTAGAAGATATTCTTGATGACCCACTGCCTATTAATGATAACTTTCCTGATGAACAATTAAATGTTATAAGTACTTCTCGTAGTACTCCATGGTATGCTGATTATGCTAATTATATTGTTGCTACCACCTAGCTTCACATACCAGCAAAAGAAAAAGTTCTTCTATGACTTGAGATATTACTTTTGGGATGACCCACATCTTTATAAAGAAGGAGTAGATGGTGCTATTAGACGTTGTGTACCTAAGCATGAACAGGAACAGATCCTACGTAAGTGTCATTCCGAGTCTTATGGAGGACACCACGCTGGAGATAGAACTGCACATAAGGTATTGCAATCTGGTTTTCATTGGCCTACTCTCTTCAAGGATGCCCGTAAGTTTGTCTTGTCTTGTGATGAATGTCAAAGAATTGGTAATATTAGTAGATGTCAAGAAATGCCTATGAATTATGCTCTTGTTATTGAACCGTTTGATGTTTGGGGCTTTGATTATATGGGACCTTTTCCTGCCTCTAATGGATACACACATATTCTAGTTGCTGTTGATTATGTTACTAAGTGGGTAGAAGCTATTCCAACTAGTAGTGCTGATCATAACACTTCTATTAAAATGCTTAAAGAAGTTATTTTTCCAAGGTTTGGAGTCCCTAGATATTTAATGACTGATGGTGGTTCACACTTTATTCATGGTGCCTTCCGTAAAATGCTTGCTAAATATGATGTTAATCATAGAATTGTATCTCCTTATCACCCACAGTCTAGTGGTCAAGTAGAGTTGAGCAATAGAGAGCTCAAATTAATTTTGCAAAAGACTGTTAATAGGTCTAGAAAGAATTGGTCTAAGAAACTTGATGATGCATTATGGGCTTATAGAACTGCATACAAAAATCCTATGGGTATGTCTTTGTATAAAATGGTTCATGGAAAAGCATGTCACTTACCTCTCGAACTAGAACATAAGGCATATTGGGCTATTAAAGAGCTTAACTATGATTTTAAACTTTCCGGTGAGAAGAGGTTATTTGATATTAACTCACTTGATGAATGGAGAACCCAGGCTTATGAAAATGCCAAGTTGTTTAAAGAAAAAGTTAAACGATGGCATGACAAAACGATACAAAAGCGTGAGTTTAATGTAGGTGATTATGTATTGCTATTCAACTCTTGTTTAAGATTTTTTGCAGGAAAACTTCTCTCTAAATGGGAAGGCCCCTATGTTATCGAGGAGGTCTATCGTTCCGGTGCCATAAAAATCAACAATTTCGAGGGCACAAATCCGAAGGTGGTAATCGGTCAAAGAATTAAACATTATATCTCAGGTAATCCCATAAATATTGAAACCAATATTATTGAAACCATAACCCCGGAGGAATACATAAGGGACACGTTTCGGAACGTTTCAGACTCCGAAAAGGAATAGGTATGTGGTACGGTAAGTAAACCGACTCCAAAACAATTTTTAAGGCAATATTTTTCTGTTTTGGAATATTTAGAAAAATAGAAAAATAAGTAGCAGTCCGGGAAGGACACGAGGACCCCACGAGGGTGGTGGGCACACCCTACCCCCCTGGGCGTGCCCCCCTACCTCGTGAGCACCTCGTGTGCCTTCCGGACTCCGTTTTCTTGCACGTTACTTATTTTGGTCGGTAAAAATTCATTATATATTCTCCCGAAGGTTTTGACTCCTGTATCACGCAAAAATCTCCTGTTTTTGTTTCAAGCTGTTTTTCTGACATATCTAGATTATCATGACGTCCCCAAGTTCTTCCAAGTACAATTTCTTCGAGAAGGTCATCAACCCTTACCTCGCGGAGGTGCTGCGACACCCTCAAACCATTGAGATGCGTGATGGGTTGCTGCACATCCGCGATGTTGAGGGACCAAAGGGAACCGGAAGTGTGGAGACGAGGCTCGAAGCAATGGAGCAACAAATTTTCAAGTGCCAGGGGATGGTGGAGCATGGAATCAATGCTAGCCACATGATGCTCGCGGAGTTCACTAACAACTACAAGCCAGATGCCAAGAACACCGAGGAGGCCATCTTCAAGCTATATGAGAAGATCGAGCGCCTCCAAGCCCAAATCTATGACCTGCAAAACCAAAACTATGAGTATGAATATAGATTCAAAAGAATGAGTTTGGCTGCAGATTCGAGGATTCCGGAGACTCGATCATCCTTCTATGATGGTGAACCTATGCCTTGGAAGATGGATGAGAAGCCCGCATCATCAACAACACCTTCACCTTCTTCACCAACCAAGGAGATATAATCACATGGGTATGGGCACTCACCTTGGCAACTGCCAAGCTTGGGGGAGGTGCCCCGGTATCGTATCACCATCACAACTCCTATCTTTATCATTTTTCTTAGTTCGATCTTATTAGTAGTATCTTGATCTAGTAGAATAAAGTTTATGTCATGATCTAGTTTTTAGTTTTGCTTTTTGATCTCTCTTTGTAATCGAGTCCGTGAGCTATATATAATAAAGATTAGTGTTGAGTCAAGGGCTTGATTATTTTGCCATGATCTTGGGTGAATAAAATAAAAAGAGAAAAAGAATAAAAAGAAACGAAAAGTTCATATTGATCTTATTGAGAGTAATGACTTCACATAGAAGAGTATGATGATTAAAAGTTGTTGGGAGTTGGCAGACATAGCTTTGGTCATTGTTGCAATTAATAGGAAGTAATAAGGAAAGAGAGGTTTTCACATATAGATATATTATCATTGACATCTTTTATGATTGCGAGCACTCATTAAAATATGACATGATAAAGAGTTGATGTTGGACAAGGAAGACAACGTAATGAGTTATGTCTTTCTTATATCTGAGATAAAGTATGTTGTCATGGATCCTCTAACTTGTTGAGCTTGCCTTTCCCCCTCATGCTAGCCAAATTCTCAGCACCAAGTAGAAATACTACTTGTGCTTCCAAATACCCTTAAACCAGTTTTGCCATGAGAGTCCACCATATCTACCTATGGATTGAGTAAGATCCTTCAAGTAAGTTGTCATCGGTACAAAGCAATAAAAATTTCTCTAAATATGTATGATTGATTGGTGTGGGGGAAATAAGCTTTATACGATCTTGTGATGTGGAAGTAATAAAAGCGACAGACTGCATAATAAAGGTTCATATCACAAGGGGCAATATAAAGTGACGTTCTTTCGCATTGAGATTTTATGCATCCAACCATAAAAGCGCATGGCAAACTCTGCTTCCCTCTGCGAAGGGCCTATCCTTTATTATTATGTTCTACCTTGTGCAAGAGTCATGGTGATCTTCACCTTTTCTTTTTCATTTTATCCTTTGGCAAGCTCAGCATGTTGGAAAGAACATGATATATATATATATATATATATATATATATATATATATCTAATTGGATGTAGGGGAGCATGAACCATTATTGTCGACATTACCCTTGAGGTAAAAGGTTGTGGGGAAAAACTATAAGCCCCTATCTTTCTCTGTGTCTGATTAAAACTCCATAACCACAAGTATTGCGTGAGTGTTAGCAATTATGGAGGACTAAATGATAGTTGAGTATGTGTGACTTGCTTTTTAGCTCTGACATAGACTCTTTCCGATGTTATGATAAATTGCAATTGCTTCAATAACTGAGATTATGGTTTGCCGGAGCCCAATAAGGTTTATGATTTATACTTTTGCATTGTGAATAGATCATCACTTGAACATAAGTAATCATATGACAAAATCTATATATGTTGCTGTTATGAAGAATAATCATGATGCCTTCATGTCCGTATTTTATTTTTATCGACGCCTCTACCTCTAAACATGAGGACATATTTATTATTATCGGCTTTTCACTTGAGGACAAGCGAGGTCTAAGCCTGGGGGAGTTGATATGTCCATTTTGCATCATGCTTTTATATCGATATTTATTGCATTGTGGACTGTTATTTCACTTTATGTCACAATACTTATGGCTATTCTCTCTTATTTTACAAGGTTTACATATGGAGGGAGAATGCCGGCAGCTGGAATTCTGGGCTGGAAAAGGACCAAATATTAGAGACCTATTCTGCGCAACTCCAAAAGTACTGAAACTCCAAGAAATGTCTTAAAATAAATAAAGAAAAATCCTCGCCAAAGATGAAGGCCAGGGGGCACACACCCTACTCACGAGGGTGGGGGCGCCCCCCCTAGGGCGTGCCCCCCTACCTCGTGGGCACCCTGGTGGCTCTCCGACGTCCATCTTCTCCTATATGAAGTCTTTTGATGAGAAAAAAAATAAGAAGGAACTTTTCGGAACGAGACTCCGCCGCCACGAGGCGGAACCTTGGCGGATCCAATCTAGAGCTCCGGCAGAGCTGTTCTGCTGGGGATACTTCCCTCCGGGAGGGGGAAATCATCACCATCATCATCACCAACGCTCCTCTCATCGGGAGAGGGCAATCTCCATCAACATCTTCACTAGCACCATCTCATCTCCAAACCCTAGTTCATCTCTTGTATCCAATTCTTGTCTCAAAGTCTGGGATTGGTGCTAGTAGGTTGCTAGTAGTGTTGATTACTCCTTGTATTTGATGCTAGTTGGTTTATTTGGTGGAAGATCATATGTTCAGATCCTATATGCATATTATTACCCCTCTGATTATGAACATGAATATGCTTTGTGAGTAATTACGTTTGTTCCTAAGGACAAGGGAGAAGTCTTGCTATTAGTAGTCATGTAAATTTGGTATTCGTTTGATATTTTGATAAGATGTATGTTGTCTAGCCTCTAGTGGTGTTATGTGAACGTCGACTACATAACACTTCACCATTAGTTGGGCCTAGAGGAAGGCATTGGGAAGTAATAAGTAGATGATGGGTTGCTAGAGTGACAGAAGCTTAAACCCAAGTTTATGCGTTGCTTCGTAAGGGGCTGATTTGGATCCACATGTTTCATGCTATGGTTAGGTTAACCTTAATACTTTTGTTGTAGTTGCGGATGCTTGCAATAGAGGTTAATCATAAGTGGGATGCTTGTTCAAGTAAGAACAGCACCCAAGCACCGGTCCACCCACATATCAAATTATCAAAGTATCGAACGCGAATTATATGAACGTGATGAAAACTAGCTTGACGATATTCCCATGTGTCCTCGGGAGCGCTTTTCCTATTATAAGAGTGTGTTTCGGCTTGTCCTTTGCTACAAAAAGGATTGGGCCACCTTGCCGCACTTTATTTACTTTTGTTACTTGTTGCTCGTAACCATTTATCTTATCACAAAACTATCTGTTACCACTTATTCCAGTACTTGTAGAGAATACCTTGCTGAAAACCGCTTATCATTTCCTTCTGCTCCTCGTTGGGTTCGACACTCTTACTTATCGAAAGGACTACGATAGATCCCCTATACTTGTGGGTCATTAGGGAGCTGTTGGTGTCAAAACCAGCGGATCTCGGGTAGGTGGTCCCGAACTGTGTGTCTAAGGCGGATGGTAACAGGAGGCAGGGGACACAATGTTTTACCCAGGTTCGGGCCCTCTTGATGGAGGGAAAACCCTACATCCTGCTTGATTTATTCTTGATGATATGAGTATTACAAGAGTTGATCTACCACGAGATCGGAGAGGCTAAACCCTAGAAGCTAGCCTATGGTATGATTGTATATTGTCCTACGGACTAAACCCCTCCGGTTTATATAGACACCGGAGGGGGCTAGGGTTACACAAGGTCGGTTACAAAGGAGGAGATATCCATATCCGTACTGCCTAGCTTGCCTTCCACGCCAAGTAGAGTCCTATCCGGTCATGAGACGAAGTCTTCAATCTTGTATCTTCATAGTCCAACAGTCCGGCCAAAGGATATAGTCCGGCTGTTCGGAGACCCCCTAATCCAGGACTCCCTCAGTAGCCCCTGAACCAGGCTTCAATGACGATGAGTCCGGCGCGCAGTGTTGTCTTCAGCATTGCAAGGCGGGTTCCTCCTCCGAATACACCACATAAGAGTTTGAATGAAAGGATAGTGTCCGACCCTGCAAAATAAGTTCCACATACCACCGTACAGAGAATAATATTTCCATAAATCTAATCTACTGACACGTTTTGGCAACATGACATCATGCCATGGCTCGGCGATTATTCAAACCGTTTTTATTTAACCAGCCCAGCACATAACGCGAGGCGGTTTCTTGACACGTCTTGTCAAAGAAGAGATCGTGTCCCCCTTATTACGGGATTCTCATCAATACGGGTGTGGGTAACCCAACCGCGCCATCAATTACGGCGCTTGGGGGATAAGAGAGTTTCACAAGGCTAGTGGGGGCGCATAGTTTCGTCCGCCCTTATAGAGGGATAAGGTTTTACCTTTTTCTACCCACGCCTTCTTCCTCCTTGCTGATTCGTCCATGAGCACTCGAGCTCCAACGCCCAAGTCCACATCCTTCTCCTCAACCTTCTCCAAACATGTCCGGAGCGGGAGGCAAGTGGATGGCTTCCTCCATCATGGAGGGACATATCAAAAAGCTGCGTGGAGCCGGATACTTATCCGCGAATATCGCGCATTGGCTGCCCGCTACGGGGCAGATCGTCCCTACCCCGGAACCTCACGAGAGGGTAGTTTTCCTCCACCACTTCCTCCACGGACTAGGGTTTCCCCTTCATCCATTCGTCCGCGGTCTCATGTTCTACTACGGGCTGGACTTTCATGATCTTGCCCCGAACTTCATCCTCAACATTTCGGCATTCATCATCGTGTGTGAGGCTTTCGTCCGCATCCGGCCCCACTTCGGCCTGTGGCTGAAGACCTTCAATATCAAGCCGAAGGTGGTGGGAGGCCAACAAGCAGAATGCGGCGGAGCCATGGTGGGAAAGATGCCCAATGTTATATGGCTCGAAGGCTCCTTCGTGGAGACCATAAAGGGATGGCAATCAACATGGTTCTACAACACCGAGCCACGCGACACCAACTAGGTGGTGGCCCCCGAGTTTCGATCCAGAATCCCCACGCGGCTCACCTCCTGGAAAGAGAAGGCCCTGTCCTGTGGTTCATCGGAGCTAGACGGACTCCAGAAATGTATCCAGAATATGGCAAGCAAGAAGCTCAAGCTTGTCAACATAGTCCAGGTCATGCTCTTCCGCCGGATCCTCCCGTGTCAACAACGGGATTTTAACTTATGGGAGTTCGACCCGGCCCGGCACCAGACTCTAAGTGAGCTCTTCGACACGACGCACAAGGACGTCTGGAGGGTGCTCTTCAAGGGCACCGAGGTCCCTCCTTTTTCTTACCGAGGACCGCGGGCTAAGCGCGAAGCGCCTAGCGCATTCGGTGAGTTCTATACATCCGGTAGGATATTTATTCCCCCTAGCTTAACCATGTGCGGGGTCTGAGATCCATGCCTTTGACAGGACTGGGTGGAGACATCGGGGTAGATTAACTGTCCGGCCCCTCTGCCCGAAGACAATGCGGACGCTCTCCTGACGGAGATGCTGACTCCGACTCCTTACCAGGTGCCGGCGAAGACCAAGAAGAAGGCCAAGGGAACCCGAAAGAGTTCCCGGCGCCAGGTGGTATCGGACTAATCGTCCGATAACTCCACGACGCACTACTCCCCCGAAGACGAGGAGGAAGATGAAGATGCTCCCCCTCCAGTCGGGGGAGACAAGAAAAGGAAGGCCGCCCCAACTGGGGGGCCGAAGGGTCCAAGAAGGGAAGAACTCTCCTTCCGGACTACTCCACCACTGCCGCGGAAGGCGAAGACGAGTGGCTGCTCAGGGCCAAGCCCCTGGCGAAGTCGTAAGTATTCGGATACCAGAGTAACTCATAGCATACCTGTAACACCCTCGATGCGGCTATAGCTCCCACGTGTCGAGGCACGACTTAGAGACATAACCGCATTGAAAGCAATGTCGCAAGTCAGGCAATCATTATAACATCCCATGTAATACATAATAAAAGGGGGAGATAACATAGTTGGCTTACACTCGCCACGTCACATCAGAGTACATAAATAACATCCATCAAACAAACACTCATGGCCCGACTACGGCGCCAAAATGGAAAAGAACCCAACATGCGACAAGGCCCTGAATCGAACCCCAACTAGGCACCACTACTGATCATCGGGAAAGGAAACATAATAACGCTGAGAGTCCTCATCGAACTCCCACTTGAGCTCGTACTCGTCACCTGGAGCGGAATCACCTGGACCTGCATCTGGAATTATAGTATTTGTGAGCCACAAGGACTCAGCAATCTCGCACCCACGCGATCAAGACTATTTAAGCTTATAGGACAGGATAAGGCAAGTATATGTGGAGCTGCAGCAAGCGACTAGCATATATGGTGGCTAACTGATTCGCAAAGGAGAGCGAGAAGAGGAGGCAAAGCGCGAGCGAGAAACTAGAAGGAACAACCTGCGCAAGCATTACTCCAACACCGTGTCCACTTCCCGGACTCCGCCGAGAAGAGGCCATCACGGCAACACACGCAGTTGATTCGTTTTAATTAATTAAGGTTTAAGTTATCTACAACCGGACATTAACAAATCCCATCTGCCCATAACCGCGGGCACAGCTTTTGAAAGTTCAATCCCTGCAGGGGAGTCCCAACTTAGCCCATGACAAGCTCTCACGGTCAACGAAGGAAAAGACCTCCTCCCAAGATGTTCCGATCAGACTCGGTATCTCGGTAACTCAAGACACTTCGACAGGTTAAAACAAGACCAGCAACACCGCCCGAATGTGCCGACAAATCCCGATAGGAGCTGCACATATCTCTTTCTCAGGGCACACTCAGATTGTCCTAGGTACGGGTAGGCCAGCCCAGAGTTGCCCCTGGTGGCCACCGGTAGCTGACAGGTGGACCAACACTCAGAGGAGCACTGGCCCGGGGGGGTTAAAATAAGATGACCCTTGAGTCTGCAGAACCCAAGGGAAAGAAAAGGCTAGGTGGCAAATGGTAAAACCAAGGTTGGGCATTGCTGGAAAAGCTTTAATCAAGGCGAAATATCAAGGGGTTCCCATTATAACCCAACCGCGTAAGGAACGCAAAATCCGGGAACATAACACCGATATGACGGAAACTAGGGCGGCAAGAGTGGAACAAAACACTAGGCGAGAGGCCGAGCCTTCCACCCTTTACCAAGTATATAGATGCATTAAGATAACATGGCAATATAATGATATCCCAACAAGTAAATAAATGCTCCAACAAGGAACGGCCTCCAAACTTCACCTGCAACTAGCAACGCTATAAGAGGGGCTGAGCAAAGCGGTAACATAGCCAATCAACGGTTTGCTAGGACATGGTGGGTTAGAGGTTCAACATGGCAATTGGGAGGCTGACAAGCAAAAGGTAGGCATCGTAGCATTGGCATAGCAAGAGCGAGCAAACTAGCATAGCAAAGATAGTTGTGATTTCGAGGGTATGATCATCTTGCCTGCACAGTTGTCAGAGTCGACTGGATCCTCACAAGCAAACTCAACGGGCTCCTCGGTAGCGAACTCGTCTCCCGGCTCTACCCAACAAGACAAACAAGCAATAAGGATACAATCAACCACGTTGCAAGTCATGGCAAGGCAAGCATATAACCAGCAAGAAGGCACAATATGCTAGCTACACATGGCAAGAACAAAGGCATAGCATGCATGGAACACTAACGGTAGCATCGGCAAAATCGCAAACAAGTTGCCGATCTGCCCAGATTAACAACGAAGCAAAAGTTGAGCTCGATTGAGTCAACCTAGAGCACTCCACATATGCAAACAAAGACATGGATGGATAGATCATAACATAAATATCAAAACTCCCTTACTGATCATCCTCAAAAGACGCACGGATCACTAGGAAACAAGCTGGACATATAGCATCATGAACTAAAATATCCCAGACTTAATGAAAATCACTAAGTCCCTGAAAACAAATTTCCCGGGTGCCTCACTTTGCAAGCTTGCACAAGTCACCACACACATCCTAAAAATGCATGGGTTGCACCTCTGGAAAGAAGACAAAATGCTTAACAAAACATATTAAGGACTCACAGGCATAGCATGCACACAATAATCATGGCAAAAATGACAAAAGTCTAAGATGAACTAGCAGATCTGACAATTAACTCACGAGGCCTCCTTCTAACAGCATTTAGGGCATCAAGATGAGCTCAACTGAAAATGATACAATGGAATGAAATGATGTACTCGTCGAGACGAACATTTTGATATATCATATGTCCAAAACGGAGCTACGGATGCAAAGTTACGGCCGGTCAAAGTATGCATAAAAAAACTAGGGTTAGGGACGAAAGTCAACCGAGATTCAAAATATCTCAGATCTGGATCCAGATCCGCACGCTTCTCGATGCACGTCGGAGTTACTGTAGCAGCTCGCCGGAGATGGAGACGATGCCGGGGTGGGCCGGCCGGCGTGGAGGCGGCGGTGGTGGCGCGGCCACCGGAGTCGGCGAGGGGCGGCGGAGAGGCGGCGGTGGTGGCGCGAACGCCGAGGGATGGCGGCGGCCGGGGCAGCGCGGCGGATGGTGCGGTGGCCGGGGCAGCGCAGCGGGCGAGCTCGGCGGCGGCGCGGTCACCGGACCGTGGGAAGAAGGCGGCGCGGCGAAGGAGCTCGGGCGGGCGACGAGTGGCCCGCGGAGGCGGCGTCGGGGGCCGGCTGTGGGCTTTCAGGCCCGGCGGCGGAGGAGATGTGGCGACGCCACGTGGCGGCCAACCACTGGTGTGGGGGCGGCGGCGCGATTTGTCCGGCCGGGTCGGACGTGTCCGGCTCGGCGCGGTGGGGGTTTTTTTTTAGAACTAGGGTTCAAGGAGGAAGACGAGATCCGAAATTGGAGGGGGTATATATAGGCATAAGTAGAGCTAGGAGAGTCCAAATGAGGTGCGGTTTTCGGCCACGCGATCGTGATCGAACGCTCTAGGACATGGACCAGAGTTTGGTGGGTTTTGGGCCAAAATTGAGGGGTGTTGGGCTACAACACACACAAGGCCTTTTCGGTCCCTCGGTTAACCGTTGGAGTATCAAACGAAGTCCAAATGATACGAAACTTGACAGGCGGTCTACCGGTGGTAAACCAAGGCCGCATGACAAGTCTCGGTCCAATCCGGAAATGTTTAACCCCCACACACGAAAGAAAGTTAGAAATGGCCACCGGAGGAGAACGAAGCGTCGGAATGCAAAACGGACAACGGGGAAAAAGCTCGAATGCATGAGATGAACACGTATGCAAATGCAATGCACATGATGACATGATATGAGATGCAAGAAAACGAAAACAACACATAGAGGCAAAGACCCAAACCCGAGAAATAAATATAAGTTAACGCCGGAAACGGCAAGAGTTGGAGTACAAATAGGGAAAGTCGTATCTGGGGCGTTACAATACTTTTTTTGCACTGCTTCTCCTAACGTCGAATATGATTATGCAGTCTGCCCCGAGCCCGTATCGACGTATACTCGTCGGACGGTTCCTTGGACTCGTCGGATATGGATAGTGATACATTTCCAACCGCCTCCTCTCCTCGCCCTACGGACGATGTCGAGATACTGTCTCAAGGGGCACCGAGCCAGGGGGAGACAGTCCCGGAGGCGCCTCAAGGCGACCTTCCGGACTCCAGGCGCGAAGGGAGCAAGACTCCCAAGGGTTCCAAGTTTGGCCCCCAGCCGAATGCCGCGCCGGAACCTCCAGTGGTTCCGGACTCCGGTAGGCGGCCTCCTTCCAAGAGGGGCAAGCCGCCCGTGCCAGTGACCTTTGTCCATCCAGAGGCACCAGACAACCTGCTGGGAGCACTTTGCGGCGCTTCCATCGATGAAGAGCACCGCACTATTATGAGTGCGGTGATCAAGAAGGTTCAGTCCGCCAAGAGCGGACTGACTGAAGCCTGTGCTAGCCTTCTAACAGGCTTTGAGGTAAGTATTTAAAATATAGGAAAATATTACCGCATAGACAGTAGCCCCTGATGCTCTGTTTGGTATTCACAAAGAAAAGCCGAATAGAGGATCAAATAATATCTGCAGGAGTCTAATATAAGTATGTCTGTATGCTTAGGCAGGCGTCGCTGCTGACCTCTGCCGCACTGACTGCAGAGGTTGCTGCACTGAGGCAGAACCTCGAACGGTCCGAGAAAGAGCTCGATCTTGCCAAGAGGCAGCTCGAGGAGAACAAAGGTAAGTAATGCGTTGTCCATATATATATATAAAAGATGTGGTTGCAAAATGATAGGATCATCATGGATGTGCCAGGGGCCACGACCGAAGTGGCAACCCTCAAGCAAGCGTTGTCCGAGGCCGAAAACAAAGCGGCCAAGGAGTGCACCGAGCGGGAAAAACAAGAGGCACGGGTGGGCGAGGTGCAGCAAGAGCTCCAGGCTCTCGTGAAGAAGCACGAGGCTTTGGAGCTTGACTCGAAGACGCGAGAGTCCGAGCTTGCCGCGGCCCTCGAGAGCACAAAGCATGCCAAGGCTGAAGCCCAAAAGTCCCTCCAGGAAATTGAGGCGGTGAGGAAGATAGCGGCGGGTAAGGCCTTCAATATTCAAAGCAAGCATGTGAAAGTAAATTACTTGTTACTTACCCAAGTCCAGACCTCTCCAGGAGCATTCACAGATTTTCCTCGTAGCGTGTTGGATGCCGCGAAGTATTACCAGGCCGAGGAGGGAAGCTTGACGGAGAAGTTGTTCTGGTCTCAGTATACTGGGACCGAACACCCGATGCCTGTGAGCGACCAGGTAAAGCAACTGGTCGAGCTGCACAAGGCGGTCGAACAGGCCATGAGGGGCCTTATAGTCCGGATGTGGCCTGGCGACTCCCTTCCCAACAGCTACTTTGGCCTGGTGAGGCGGCTTGTGAATGCCTACCCACGGCTGGAAGTCATTAAGCGGTCCGTCTGCATGGAAGGTGGACGTCGGGCCTTCGCCCGTGTCAAGGTGCAATGGGCCAAGATGGACGCCGTGAAGCTGGTGAAGGAAGGGCCGCCTGCGGGCAAGGAGCATCGCCACCCCGAGATGTACTATGAGGGTGTCCTGAAGGGTGCCCGTCTCATAGCAGATGAGTGTACGAAAGATGTAATATTTGAGTAAACTTGCTCGTGTAATCCTGTATTATGAAAACATGTTCATATGCGCTATGCAACGCTTGTTTGAATTTAAAATATTACCTTTTGTTCGGCTGTTTATCAAATCTGAGAGATGGCTAGTCGTCGGTTTCTGCCCCCATGCCACGAGTGCTGGGGTGTTCAGGATAAACCTGAGCACTCTTGTTCCCATTTTTGGGTCCTTCGAGGGAGGTGATCAGCACAACGAACAAGGCAATCGGACTATAATGCGTTATCACTCTCACTTAGCCATAGAATTCTATAATTTTAAATTTCGGCAAAGCCCCTAGTATTCGGAAGGCCAAATTCGGGACGCTATACACGCCTTAAGCCGGACAGGGCCGACTCCTCGCTCTAAGCGGCATAAGTCTTTAGGGACTTGAAACCTCTCGAACAGCGACCAGTCTCTCGCCTTATCATGACAGTTAGTTTTAGCTTTCTCTACTGAGGTGCCTACCCCAGCAGAACCAGGGCACAATCGCAGTAGTTCTCGCAGTGCTACCTTAGCCGATATAGCGGAACGTAAGGTACCAAAACATGAGAGCTGGGCAAACCCAACTATTGACCCAAGACATGATTCGGAGCTGATGCATATAATGCTATAAGTTCGGGGTGCCGCACTGTCGAAAGTGTTCGGACTTCTCACGCTGTATTATGTGGTATGCTTAAGCCCCTAGCGTATTGGCCGTACCAGAGTGTACGGGTGCTAGATGTCATGAATGAACATATATATGTATAAAGGAAGAATGCGATAATAGTCTTAATGCTATGCATTGTTTATTCAAAAAGGTGCGTTAAAGCAGAATGATACAAGTAGTGCGATAAGCAAAAAGTGGGGACATGTCCCTTCCAAGGGCAAGCTGAGGAATAGTATTAAAGCAAGTATTTCACTCGTTATCGTAATCCACCTAGGAGTTCCATGGTGTAACGTAGCTTTCTACCTCCTTGGTTGTTGCATCAAGTGTTCGGCAATCATGCTGCCGGATAGGGTTTCCAGAGATTAAAGTCCTGAAAGAGAAAAATAACAAAGCGAGAAGCCCCTAGTGCGGTTTAAGCCGCGTCTTGGAGCATGCCGTAGTCGTGCCCCCCTCCCCACCTGTGCCCATGGTATTTTTAATGCGTAATTATGTACGCGTGGCACGGATTTTGCCGTTTGGCTGGGACCAGAGTGGGGGCCGCATTGCTATGCGATCTCGGAACGTGCCAGGCGGTCCTGTTGCCGGTTACTCCGGGTGCGCTTGAAGGTGTCCGAGTCCTTAACAGCCGAACTAGTGGATTGCCTTAAGAGGCTGCTTTGCGCTTCTGCTGCGACGGCCGCAGTGTGCTCCTTCGTGCGGAGAGAGTGCTCTGTGTTTCCATTGACTGTGATGAACCCCTGAGGTCCTGGCATCTTGAGCTTGAGATATGCATAATGTGGTACCGCATTGAATCTCGCAAATGCGGTTCGCCCGAGCAGTGCATGGTAGCCACTGCGGAACGGGACTATATCGAAGATTAACTCTTCGCTTTGGAAGTTATCCAGAGATCTGAAGACCACTTCCAGTGTGACTGAGCCTGTGCAATGGGCCTCTACACCTGGTATGACGCCTTTAAAGGTCGTTTTTGTGGGTTTGATCCTTGAGGGGTCTATACCCATTTTGCACACTGTGTCCTGATAAAGCAGGTTCAGGCTGCTGCCACCATCCATAAGGACTCGAGTGAGGTGAAATCCGTCAATGATTGGGTCTAGGACCAGTGCGGCGAATCCACCGTGACGGATAGTAGTGGGGTGGTCCCTGCGATCGAAGGTGATCGGACAGGAGGACCATGGGTTGAACTTTGGGGCGACTGGCTCCAACGCATATACGTCCCTGAGCGCACGCTTCCGCTCCCTTTGGGGGATGTGGGATGCATATATCTTGTTCACCGTCCGCACTTGTGGGGCGAACCTCTTCTGTCCTTCGGTGTTCGGCTGTCGGGGCTCCTCCTCGTCATCTCTATGTGACCCCTTATCTTTATTTTTGGCATTTAACTTGCCGGCCTGCTTGAACACCCAACAATCCCTGTTGGTGTGGTTGGCTGGCTTGTCGGGGGTGCCATGTATTTGACACGAGCGATCGAGTATACGGTCCAAACTGGACGGGCCCGGAGTGCTTCTTTTGAATGGCCTTTTCCGCTGACCGGGTTTAGAGCCTTTGAATCCGGCATTGACTGATGTATCCTCGATATTGTCGCTGTTAATGCGCCACTTATGTTTGTTGCGACGTGACCTGTCGTTGCCGTCCTTGGTATCCGAAGTACCATGGTTCTTTGATATGTTATTGCTGCGGGCCAACCAGTTGTCCTCTCCCGCACAAAAGTGGGTCATGAGTGTCGTGAGGGCTGCCGTAGATTTCGGCTTTTCCTGGCCAAGGTGCCGGGCGAGCCATTCTTCACGGATGATGTGCTTAAAGGCTGCTAGGGCATCTACATCTGAGCAGTCGACGATTGATTTTTCTTTGTTAGGAACCGTGTCCGGAATTGCCTGGCCGATTCCTCTGACTGCTGAATTATGTGGCTCAAGTCATCGGCATCTGGTGGTCGCACATAAGTTCCCTGGAAGTTGTCAAGGAATGCGGCTTCCAGATCTTCCCAACAGTGAATGGACTCTGTTGGCAAGCTATTGAGCCAATGCCGAGCTGGTCCTTTGAGTTTGAGTGGGACGTATTTGATGGCGTGTAGGTCATCACCGCGGGCCATGTGGATGTGCAGGAGGAAATCCTCGATCCATACCGCAGGATCTGTTGTGCCGTCGTACGATTCTATATTTACGGGTTTGAAACCCTCTGGGATTTGATGATCCATTACTTCGTCTGTGAAGCATAAGGGGTGTGCGGCGCCTCTGTACTAGGCTATATCGCGACGCAGCTCAAATGAGTCTTGCCCGCTGTATTCGGCCCGGACGGACTTACTTTTACTATATCCAACGTGACGATTATCGTCTCGTATAGTGGCGCGCCCTCGTGATCCGTAGATCGATCTTGCATGTTTTGCTTTGTCCTCCAATACGTCTCGTGGGTCTGGCGTATTTCCCCATGCCTTTTTATTTGAATGGCGTCGGGGTGCGGGCTGAGCTTTTGGCTAGAATGTTTCTCTGTCGCGGCCACGAGGTGGCCGATCAGCCGCGTCATACGCCGGGGATGTAGGTTTCGGTGCTTCCTCCTCTAGTCAGGGTAGCAACCTGCACTTTGGGTAACTCTTGGAGGGGCGTTCGAGTTTATATTCCTTGGCCGCTAGGACTTCAGTCCATCTGTCAACTAGCAAATCTTGATCAGCTTGAAGCTACTGCTGCTTTTTCTTAAGGCTATTTGCCGTGGCTATAAGCCTGCGCTTGAAGCGCTCTTGTTCGACGGGATCCTCTGGTATGATGAATTCGTCATCGTCGAGGCTTTCCTCGTCTTCGGAGGGAGGCATGTAATTATCATCCTCCGCCTCTCCATCTGCCGCTCTCTCAGGAGGACTGGCTTCTCCATCCTCCTGCCCTAAATCTTGCTGGAGGGGATTGTTGCCGTCTTCGGCACTGTCCGGAGTGCTATTATCTCTTGTGCCGGTATCACCAATTTTGCCTTGGCGGGACTTAGAGCGGCGCCGCTGACGCCGGCGCTTGGGTTGCTTCTTGGAGGGGTCATCCTCCGTTGTCTCGTCGCCATTGCCTTCTTTGGGTGTGTCCACCATGTATATATCATACGATGAGGTGGCTGTCCAGTGCCCTGTGGGAGTGGTTCCTCTTCGTCTCCCGCATCGTCGTCCATACCGTCAATGTCTTCGGAGTCGAAGTCGAGCATGTCGGTTAAGTCGTCGACAGTGGCTACTAAGTGGGTGGTGGGTAGGCGGCGAATTTCTTCGTCGTCAGCATCCCAATCCTGCCGAACATAGTTCGGCGAGGATCCTCCTGACAAGGAGAGAGACCTTAATGACTTCAGTATGTCGCCGAAGGGCGAGTGCTGAAAAATATCCACGGAGGTAAACTCCATGATCGGCGCCCAATCAGATTCGATAGGAACGGGCGCAGGCGGTTCAGAGTCCGTGGCCGGAGAAGGATCCGGCAGTTTAGCAACACGGTTCTCGTGAAGGGTAAGGTCGATATTCGGCTCGATCGCCGCTGAGGATACGGCCTCCATGACGGGGTCTATCCACCCGTCCATGGATGGCGCAACTGGCTCTGAATCGAGGCTCGGAGTGGCTGCCGGTGCGATCTCCTGAACACTATCCGATGGTAGAGCTAAATTGTACTCATCGTGACCGCGTGGCGCACAAGGCAGGGGCTCGAATCCGTCGAAGATCAAGTCTCCGCGGATATCGGCCGTGTAATTTAAGCTTCCAAACCTGACCTTGTGGCCAGGGGCATAACTTTCGATCTACTCCAGATGGCCAAGCGAGTTGGCCCGCAGTGCGAAGCCGCCGAACACAAAGATCTGTCTGAGGAGAAAAGTCTCGCCCTGGACTGCATCGCTATCAATGATAGTAGGAGCCATCAAGCCTAACGGCGACGACACAGAGGAACTCTCAATGAAAGCACCAATGTCGGTGTCAAAACCAGCGGATATCGGGTAGGGGGTCCCGAACTGTGCGTCTAAGGCGGATGGTAACAGGAGGCAGGGGACACAATGTTTTACCCAGGTTCGGGCCCTCTTGATGGAGGTAAAACCCTACGTCCTGCTTGATTTATTCTTGATGATATGAGTATTACAAGAGTTGATCTACCACGAGATCGGAGAGGCTAAACCCTAGAAGCTAGCCTATGGTATGATTGTATATTGTCCTACGGACTAAACCCCTCCGGTTTATATAGACACCGGAGGGGGCATGGGTTACACAAGGTCGGTTACAAAGGAGGAGATATCCATATCCGTACTGCCTAGCTTGCCTTCCACGCCAAGTAGAGTCCTATTCGGTCACGAGACGAAGTCTTCAATCTTGTATCTTCATAGTCCAACAGTCCGGCCAAAGGATATAGTCCGTCTGTCCGGAGACCCCCTAATCCAAGACTCCCTCAGGAGCCAAGAAACCACTTTTCCACTACCGCAACCTTCTGTACCTGTGAGATCCCATCTTGGGGCCTTTTTCAGCGATCTGCCGGAGGTGGATTCGATCACGGAGGGCTACTACATCAACACCATAGCCTCTCCGATGATGTGTGAGTAGTTTACCACAGACCTTCGGGTCCATAGTTATTAGCTAGATTGCTTCTTCTATCTCTTTGGTTCTCAATACAAAGTTCTCCTTGATGTTCTTCGATATCTATTCGATATAATACTTTTTGCGGTGTGTTTGCAGAGATCCGATGAATTGTGGGTTTATGATCAAGTTTTTCTATGAACAATATTTGACTCTTCTCTGAATTCTTATATGCATGATTTGATATCTTTGCAAGTCTCTTCGAATTATCGGTTTAGTTTGGCCTACTAGATTGATCTTTCTTGCAATGGGAGAAGTGCTTAGCTTTGGGTTCAATCTTGCGGTGTCCTTTCCCAGTGACAACAGGGGTAGCAAGGCACGTATTGTATTGTTGCCATCGAGGATAAAAAGATGGGGTTTATATCATATTGCTTGAGTTTATCCCTCTACATCATGTCATCTTGCCTAATGCGTTACTCTGTTCTTATGAACTTAATACTCTAGATGCATGCTGGATAGCGGTCGATGTGTGGAGTAATAGTAGTAGATGCAGAATCGTTTCGGTCTACTTCACACGGACGTGATGCCTATGTTCATGACCATGCCTAGATATTCTCATAACTATGCGCTTTTCTATCAATTGCTCGGCAGTAATTTGTGCACACACCGTAATATATGCTATCATGAGAGAAGCCACTAGTGAAACCTATGGCCCCCGGGTCTACTCTACATCATATAAGTTTCAGATCTATAATTCTAGTTTACTATTTATTTTGCAATCTTTATTTTCCAATCTATACAACAAAAATATCAAAAATATTTATCTTATTATCTTTATCAGATCTCACTTTTGCAAGTGGCCGTGAAGGGATTGACAACCCCTTTATCGCGTTGGTTGCAAGGTTCTTGATTGTTTGTGCAGGTACTAGGCGACTTGCGTGTAGTCTCCTACTGGATTGATACCTTGGTTCTCAAAAACTGAGGGAAATACTTATGCTACTTTGCTGCATTACCCTTTCCTCTTCAAGGGAAAACCAACACATGCTCAAGAGGTAGCATGGATCTAGTTGGGATGATAACTTGCCTTATGTAGAGTTCTCATACAACAACAGTTATCAGGCTAGTTTGAAGATGGCCCTTTCGAAGCTTTGTATGGAAGAAGGTGCAGGACACCATTAATGTGGGATGAAGTTGGAGACCGTCAGTGTTCGGACCAGATTTAATTAAAGAGTCTGAAGAGAAGGTTAAGTTGATTTGTGATAGACTGAAGGTAGCTCAGTCTAGGGAGAAGAGTTATGTAGATACTAAATGCAAGGAAGTACTCTATGAAATTGGAGACATAACATATCTTCATGTGTCACCACTGCGAGGAGTTAAATGATTTGGACTTAAAGGAAAGTTAGCCCCAAGATTTGTAGGACCATATCGAGTTTTGGAACATATGGGAGAAGTGGCCTACAAGTTGGAGTTACCCGAAGGACTGTCAGGAGTTCATGATGTGTTTCACGTTTCCCAGTTGAAGAAGTGCCATGTAGAGATGGCTGATATTCCTCTGAGAGATACAGTGCCCCTTGAAGCAATTCAATTGGAAAGTGACCTAACCTACGAGGAGAAACCAGTCGAGATTCTTGAGTTTGCCATCTGAGTTACACACAACAAGGTTATCAAGTTTTGCAAAGTTCAGTGGAGCCACCATACCGAGGAAGAAGTCACCTAGGAGCAAGAGGAAGACCTACGGAAAGACCACCTGTCGGTGTCAAAACCGGCGGATCTCGGGTAGGGGGTCCCGAACTGTGTGTCTAAGGAGGATGGTAACAGGAGGCAAGGGACACGATGTTTTACCCAGGTTCGGGCCCTCTTGATGGAGGTAAAACCCTACGTCCTGCTTGATTATTCTTGATAATATGAGTAGTACAAGAGTTGATCTACCACGAGACCAGAGAGGCTAAACCCTAGAAGCTAGCCTATGGTATGATTGTATGTTGTCCTACGGACTAAAACCCTCCGGTTTATATAAACACCGGAGGGGGCTAGGGTTACATAGAGTCGGTTACAAGGAAGGAGATCTACATATCCGTATTGCCAAGCTTGCCTTCCACGCCAAGGAGAGTCCCATCCGGACACCGGATGAAGTCTTCAATCTTGTATCTTCATAGTCCAACAGTCCGGCCAAAGGATATAATCCGGCTGTCCGGATACCCCCTAATCTAGGACTCCCTTAGTAGCCCCTGAACCAGGCTTCAATGATGATGAGTCCGGCGCGCAGATTGTCTTCGGCATTGCAAGGCGGGTTCCTCCCCCGAATACTTCATAGAAGATTTTGAACACGAGGATCGTGTCCGGCTCTGCAAAACAAGTTCCACATACCACCGTAGAGAGAATAATATTTCCACAAACCTAATCTGCTGACGTACCCCATAGTGTGACATCACACCACAGCCAGGTCTTTATTCGAATCATTTTTCATAACCTATCTCAGCATGTTTCGCGAGGCGGCTTCCTTGGCACGCCTTGTCGAAGCAGAGATCGTGTCCCCTTATTACGGGATTCCCATCAATACGGACGTGGGTAACCCAACCATGCCATCAATTACGGCGCTTGGGGGATAAGCGAGTTTTACCAGGCTGGTGGGGGCGCATAGTTTCGTCCGCCCTTATAAAGGGATAAGGTTTCACTTTTTTCTACCCACGCGCTTCTTCCTCCTTGCTCATCCTTCCTCGCGCACTCGAGCTCCAGCGCCCAAGTCCACATCCTTCTCCTCAACTCTCTCCAAACATGTCCGGAGCGGGAGGAAAGTGGATGGTCTCCTCTATCACGGAGGGACACATCAAAAAACTACATGGGGCCGGATACTTAGCCGCGGATATCGCGCACCGGCTGCCAGCCGTTGGGCAGATCGTCCCTACCCCGGAACCTTACGAAAGGGTGGTTCTCCTCCCCCACTTCGTCCGCAGACTGGGGTTTCCCCTCCATCCATTCGCCCGCGGCCTTATGTTCTATTATGGGCTGGACTTTCATGATCTGGCCCCGAATTTCATCCTCAACATCTCGGCGTTCATCGTCGTGTGCGAGGCTTTCCTCCGCATCCGGCCCCACTTCGGCCTGTGGCTGAAGACCTTCAATATCAAGCCAAAGGTAGTAGGCGGCCAACAAGCGGAATGCGGCAGAGCCATGGTGGGAAAAATGCCCAACGTTACATGGCTCGAGGGATCCTTCGTGGAGACCATAAAGGGGTGGCAATCGGGGTGGTTCTACATCACCGAGCCGCGCGGCACCAACTGGGTGGTGGCCCCCGAGTTTTGATCCAGAATCCCCACGCGGCTCACTTCCTGGAAGGAGAAGGGCCTGTCCTGGGGCTCGTCGGTGGAGCTGGACGGACTCCAGAAGTGTATCTGGAACATGATAAGCAAGAAACTTAAGATTGTCAACATAGTCCAGGTCATGCTCTTCCGCCGGATCCTCCCGTGTCAACAACGGGCTTTCAACCTATGGGAGTTCGACCCGGCCCAGCACCAGACTATACGCGAGCTCTTCGACACGACGCATACGGACGCCTGGAAGGTGCTGTTCAAGGGCGTCGAGGTTCCCCCTTCTCTTACCGAGGACCGCGGGCAAAGCGCGAAGCGCCCTGTGAATCCGGTAAGTTCTGTACATCTGGTAGGGTATTTATTTCCCATAGCTTAACCATGTGCAGGGTTTGAGCTCCCATGCCTTTGACAGGACTGGGTGCAGACATCAGAGCAGATTAACTGTCCGGCCCCTTTGCCCGAAGACCCTGCAGACGTTCTCCTAGTGGAGATGCGGACTCCGAGTCCTTATGAGGTGCCAGAGAAGACCAATAAGAAGGCCACGGGAACCCTAAAGAGTTCCCGGCGCCAGGTGGTATCGGACACATCATCCGATAACTCTGAGACAAACTCCTCCCGTGAAAACAAGGAGGAGGAAGATGAAGATTCTCCCCCTCTAGCCAGGGGAGACAAGAAAAGGAAGGCCGCCCCAACCGGGGAGGACGAAGGGTGCAAGAAGGGAAGGGCTATCCTTCTGTACTGTTCCACCACCGCCACCGACGGCGAAGATGAGTGGCTACTCAGGGCCAAGCCTCTGGCGAAGTCGTAAGTATTTGGATACCAGAGTAACTCATAGCATACTTTTTTTGCACTGCTTCTCCTAACGTCGAATATGATTATGCAGTCTGCCCCGAGCCCGTATCGACGTATACTCGTCGGACGGTTCCTTGGACTCGTCGGATATGGATAGTGATACATTTCCAACCGCCTCCTCTCCTCGCCCTACGGACGATGTCGAGATACTGTCTCAAGGGGCACCGAGCCAGGGGGAGACAGTCCCGGAGGCGCCTCAAGGCGACCTTCCGGACTCCAGGCGCGAAGGGAGCAAGACTCCCAAGGGTTCCAAGTTTGGCCCCCAGCCGAATGCCGCGCCGGAACCTCCAGTGGTTCCGGACTCCGGTAGGCGGCCTCCTTCCAAGAGGGGCAAGCCGCCCGTGCCAGTGACCTTTGTCCATCCAGAGGCACCAGACAACCTGCTGGGAGCACTTTGCGGCGCTTCCATCGATGAAGAGCACCGCACTATTATGAGTGCGGTGATCAAGAAGGTTCAGTCCGCCAAGAGCGGACTGACTGAAGCCTGTGCTAGCCTTCTAACAGGCTTTGAGGTAAGTATTTAAAATATAGGAAAATATTACCGCATAGACAGTAGCCCCTGATGCTCTGTTTGGTATTCACAAAGAAAAGCCGAATAGAGGATCAAATAATATCTGCAGGAGTCTAATATAAGTATGTCTGTATGCTTAGGCAGGCGTCGCTGCTGACCTCTGCCGCACTGACTGCAGAGGTTGCTGCACTGAGGCAGAACCTCGAACGGTCCGAGAAAGAGCTCGATCTTGCCAAGAGGCAGCTCGAGGAGAACAAAGGTAAGTAATGCGTTGTCCATATATATATATAAAAGATGTGGTTGCAAAATGATAGGATCATCATGGATGTGCCAGGGGCCACGACCGAAGTGGCAACCCTCAAGCAAGCGTTGTCCGAGGCCGAAAACAAAGCGGCCAAGGAGTGCACCGAGCGGGAAAAACAAGAGGCACGGGTGGGCGAGGTGCAGCAAGAGCTCCAGGCTCTCGTGAAGAAGCACGAGGCTTTGGAGCTTGACTCGAAGACGCGAGAGTCCGAGCTTGCCGCGGCCCTCGAGAGCACAAAGCATGCCAAGGCTGAAGCCCAAAAGTCCCTCCAGGAAATTGAGGCGGTGAGGAAGATAGCGGCGGGTAAGGCCTTCAATATTCAAAGCAAGCATGTGAAAGTAAATTACTTGTTACTTACCCAAGTCCAGACCTCTCCAGGAGCATTCACAGATTTTCCTCGTAGCGTGTTGGATGCCGCGAAGTATTACCAGGCCGAGGAGGGAAGCTTGACGGAGAAGTTGTTCTGGTCTCAGTATACTGGGACCGAACACCCGATGCCTGTGAGCGACCAGGTAAAGCAACTGGTCGAGCTGCACAAGGCGGTCGAACAGGCCATGAGGGGCCTTATAGTCCGGATGTGGCCTGGCGACTCCCTTCCCAACAGCTACTTTGGCCTGGTGAGGCGGCTTGTGAATGCCTACCCACGGCTGGAAGTCATAAAGCGGTCCGTCTGCATCGAAGGTGCACGCCGGGCTTTTACCCGTGCAAAGGTGCACTAGGCCAAGATGGATGTCGAGAAGCTGGTGAAGGAGGGGCCGCCGCAGGGCAAGGAGCATCGCGACCCCGAAATGTATTATGAGGGTGTCCTGAAGGGTGCTCGTCTTGTGGCGGACGAGTGTGCGAAGGGTGTAATTTTTGAATGAACTTGCTCGTGTGATCCTGTATTATGAAAACTTGTTCATATGCGCTATGCAACGCTTGTTTGAATTTAAAATATTACCTTCTGTGCGGCTGTTTATTAAATCTGAGAGATGGCTAGTCGTCGGCTTCTGCCCCCATGCCACGAGTGCTAGGGTGTTCGGGATAAATTTGAGCACTCTTGTTCCCATTGTTGGATCCTTCGAGGGAGGTGCTGAGCACAATGAACAAGGCAATCGGACTATAATGCTTTATCACTCTCACTTAGCCATAGAAGTCTACAATTTTAAATTTTGGCGAAGCCCCTAGTATTCGGAAGGCCGAATTCGGGGCGCTATACACGCCTTATGCCGGACAAAGCCGACTCCTCGCTCTAAGTGGCATAAGTCTTTAGGGACTCAAGACCTCTCGAACAGCGACTAGCTCTCGCCTTATCATGATAGTTACTTTTAGCTTTCTCTACTGAGGTGCTTGCCCAGATGAACCGGGGCACAATCGCAGTAGTTCTCCCAGTGCTACCTTAGCCGATATAGCGGAACGTAAGGTACCAAAACATGGGAGCCGGGCAAACCCAACTATTGACCCAAGACATGATTCGGAGCTAATGCATATAATGTTATAAGTTCGGGTGCCGCACTGTCGAAAGTGTTCGGACTTCTCACGCCGTATTATGGGGTATGCTTAAGCCCCTGCTGTATTGGCCGTACGTGAGTGTACGGGTGCTGAATGTCATGAATGAACATATATATATATATATAAAAGAATAGAGAATGCGGTAATAGTCTAGTGCTATGAATTGGTTATTCAAAAAGGTGCGTCGAAGCAGAATGATACAAGTAGTGCGATAAGCAAAAAGTAGGACTATTTGACATGTCCCCTCCAAGGGCAAGCTGAGGAATGGTATTTAAAGCAAGTATTTCACTCGTTATCAGAGACCACCTGGGAGTTCCATGGTGCGACGAAGCTTTCTGCCTCCTTGGTTGTTTGTATCATGTGTCCGGCAATCGTACTGCCGGACGGGGTTTCCGGAGAGTAAAGTCCTGAAAGAGAGAAAAGAATAACAAAGCGGGAAGCCCCTAGTGTGGTTGAGCCACATTTTGGGGCGTGCCGTACTCGTGCCCCCCTCCCCACCTATGCCCATGGTATTTTCAATGCGTAATTATGTACGCGTGGCACGGATTTGGCTGTTTTGCTAGGACTGGGGTGGGGGCCGCATTGCTATGCGAGCTCAGAATGTGCCAGGCAGTCTTGTTGCCGATTACTCCGAGTGCGCTTGAAGGTGTCCGGGTGTTTAATCGCCGAACTGGTGGATTGCCTTAAGAGGCTGCTTTGTGCCTCTGCTGCGAGGGCCGCAGTGTGCTCCTCCTTGCGGAGAGAGCGCTCTGTGTTCCCATTGACTGTGATGACCCCCCAAGGTCCTGGCATCTTGAGCTTGAGGTATGCATAATGCGGTACCGCATTGAATCTCGCATATGCGGTTCGCCCGAGCAGTGCATGATAGCCACTACGGAACGGGACTATATCGAATGTTAACTCCTCGCTTCGGAAGTTATCCAGGGATCCGAAGACCACTTCCACTGTGATTGGGCCTGTGCAATGGGCCTCTACACCTGGTATGACGCCTTTGAAGGTTGTTTTTGTGGGTTGATCCTTGAGGGGTCTATATCCATTTTTCGCATTGTGTCCTGATAAAGCAGGTTCAGGCTGCTGCCACCGTCCATAAGGACTCGATTGAGGTGAAATCCGTGGATGATTGGGTCTAGGACCAATCCGGCGAATCCACCATGACAGATACTAGTGGGGTGGTCCCTGCGATCGAAGGTGATCGAACAGGAGGACCATGGGTTGAACTTTGGGGCGACTGGCTCCAACGCATATATGTCCCTTAGCGTACGCTTCCGCTCCCTCTTGGGGATGTGGGTTGCGTATATCATTGAGGGAGTCCTGGATTAGGGGGTCTCCGGACAGCCGGACAATATCCTTTGGCCGGACTGCTGGACTATGAAGATACGAGATTGAAGACTCCGTCCCGTGTCCGGATGGGACTCTACTTGGCGTGGAAGGCAAGCTAGGCAATACGGATATGCATATCTCCTCCTTTGTAACCGACCTTGTGTAACCCTAGCCTCCTCCGATGTCTATATAAACCGGAGGGTTCTAGGGTTTAGCCTCTCTAATCTTGTGGTAGATCAACTCTTGTACTACTCATATTATCAAGAATAATCAAGAAGGACGTAGGGTTTTACCTCCATCAAGAGGGCCCGAACTTGGGTAAAACATCGTGTCCCCTGCCTCATGTTACCATCCGCCTTAGACGCACAGTTTGGGACCCCCTACCCGAGATCCGCCGGTTTTGACACCGACATTGGTGCTTTCATTGAGAGTTCCTCTGTGTCATCATCATTAGGCTTGATGGCTCCTTCAATCATCGATAGCGATGCAGTCCAGGGTGAGACTTTTCTCCCTGGACAGATCTCTGTATTCGGCGGCTCCGCACTGCGGGCCAACTCTCTTGGCCATCTGGAGCAGATCGAGAGCTACGCCCCTGGCTATCAGGTCAGATTTGGAAACTTAAACTACACAGCCGACATCCACGGAGACTTGATCTTCGACGGATTCGAGCCCTTGCTGAGTGCGTCGCACGGTCACGATGAGCATGATTTAGCTCTACCATCGGACAGTGTTCGGGAGATCGCACCATCGACTGCTCTGACCCTCAATTTGGAGCCAATTGCACCATCCAGGGACGGGTGGATAGACCCCGCCACGGAGGCTGCATTTTCATCGGCGATTGATTCGAGTATCGACCTTACCCTTCACGAGAGCCGTGGCGCCAAACCGCCGGATTCTTCCCCGGCCATGGACTCCGAACCGCCTGCGCCCGTGCCTATCGGATCCAAATGGGCGCCGATCATGGAGTTCACCTCCACGGATAACTTTTAGCACTCGCCCTTCGGCGACATACTGAGCTCATTAAGGTCGCTCTCCCTGTTAGGAGAGTCCTGGCCGAACTATGTTCGGCAGGATTGGGATGTGGATGATGAAGAAATTCGCTGCCCACCCACCACCCACTTAGTAGCCACTGTCGATGATTGGACCGACATGCTCGACTTCGACTCCGAAGACATCGACGGTATGGATGACGATGCAGGAGACGAACAGGAACCACTGCCCATAGGGCACTGGACACCCACTTCATCATATGATGTATACATGGTGGACACACCCAAAGAAAACGACGACAAGGAATGGAAGGACGCAGCGAAGGGTTGTTCCCTCGAGAAGCAGTCAAAGCGGCGGCGTAAGCGCCACTCCAAATCCCGCCTCGGCAGAAACAGCGATCATATAGACCCAGCGATAGAGCAGGGTGAACCATCACCCGACCACGGCAACACGGAGAATCAAACCGAACAACCCGACTCCGTCGAAGATAACAGTCCGGACGACATCACACCGGACAGGCACCCAGAGCAACAGAATGCCCATCAAAGGCTTGTTGCCACTGCGAGGAGTCTGAAAAAGCAGAAGCAAAGGCTCAGGGCTGCACAAGACACACTCAGAATCAGATGGAGTGAAGTACTCAACACTGCAGCGAAGTACGGCGGTAATTGCCACACCAAGAGCTACCCGAAGCAAAAGTTGCTACCTGAATTCGATGAGGAGGCCTTAGATCCCCCGCAACTAAAAAACAAAACGGCCATCCGCTCGGATAGAGGACCTCGTGGCCAACATAGAGCGGCAAACGACGCCGCACATAAGCTAGTACGCGATCCACATGAGGGCTCGCATCAAAAGGACGGCGCAACCAGATCCATCTACGGGCCACGCAAGCGCGCTCCAGCATGCAATGCAACACAACAAACATCCCAACACCACGACACACCCAAATACAGGGGTGCCGCACACCCCCTATGTTTCACCGATGAGGTGCTGGACCATGAATTTCCAGAGGGATTCATACCCGTAAACATAGAGGCGTACGACGGAACGACAGACCCTGGGGTCTGGATTGAGGACTACATCCTCCATATCCATATGGCTCGAGGAGACGATCTCCATGCCATCAAGTACTTACCCTCAAGCTCAAAGGGCCAGCTCGGCACTGGCTTAAAAGCCTCCTCGAGAACTCCATTGGAAGCTGGGAAGAGCTCGAAGATGCCTTTCGGGCAAATTTTCAAGGGACCTATGTCCGACCATCGGATGTAGACGATTTGAGTCATATAACTCAACAGCCCGGAGAGTCAGCCCAAAAGCTTTGGAACAGGTTCCTCACTAAAGAGAACCAAATAGACGACTGTCCGGATGCCGAAGCCTTAGCAGCTTTCAAGCACAACGTTCGAGACGAATGGCTTGCCAGACACCTCGACCAAGAAAAGCCGAGAACTATGGCAGCATTAACAAGCCTCATGACCCGCTTTTGCGCGGCCGAGGACAGCTGGTTAGCCCGATGCAACACCAGCGACCCAAGTACATCCGAAGTCAGGGATGGAAACGGGAAATCACGACGCAGCAAAAACAAGCGCCGGAATAAAGAAGACAGCCCAAAGAGCAAAAGCTACCCTCCAAAGGCAACAGAGACAAACTGTCCAGCCTATACAAGATTCTGGACAAATATGTCAGATCCATAGCACCCCCGATAAACCTGCAAATCATACCCATAGAGAATATTGGGTCTTCAAGCAGTCCGGCAAGGTCAACGCCGAACATAAGGGGCAGGATACACCAAGCAAAGACGAGGACGAGCCTCGCAAGCAAAGCACTGGGGAACAGAAGAAATTCCCACCAGAAGTCAAAATAGTAAACGTGTTACATGTGACAAAGGGGAGAAACAAAGCGGCACTCCTAGAGACACATGCCCCAGGGCCTATCACCACGGAGTTCTGCCACTGGTCGTCCCAACCGATCACCTTCGACCATCGGGATTACTCGACAAGTATCCATCATGCTGGATGGGCTGCCTTGGTATTAGACCCAATAATTGATGGATACAACTTCACATGAGTCCTGATGGACTGCGGCAGCAGTCTAAACCTGATATATCAGGACACAGTCCGCAAAATGGGGATGGACCCAACAAAAATTAGCCACAGCAATACTACCTTTAAAGGAGTAACGCCAGGCCCTGAGGCCCATTGCATGGGCTCCCTTCTACTAGAGGTTATATTCGGCTTCCCCGATAACTTCCGCAGCGAAAATTTAACGTTGCACATCGCTCCGTTCCAAAGTGGTTATCAAGCACTACTCGGACGCGAAGCTTTCGCTCGCTTTAACGCAATACCGCATTATGCTTCTCTCATGCTTAAGATGCCCGGTCCGCGTGGCATCATTACAGTAAATGGAAATATTGGGCGCTCCTTGCGCCCGGAAGACCGTGCGGCTGCCTTGGCAGCCGCACACTAAACGGCATCACCAACTAAAGCATCTGACAGGTCGTTAACACCACGGACGCGGTTAGACGAGTCCGGCACAGCCATATGTAATCGATACACGTTTGATGGCTATACCCCTATTACAATACAAGGGGCTCAATGCGCGCAAACAAGTGGCAATTAGGCTCAACTTTACTCATCTTGAATTGTACATGGTTTCTTTAGTATAACCTACCTTTTTTCACGACAACTTGTCAACTAAGTTCCTCTCTTTTACAGATGACCATCGTGCTACACCCGCCCAGGATACGGCACAACGAAGACACAGGTGCAGACGTGCAGCAGGGACCCGTTCCAAGGATTCTTTTTAGATTAAGACCTTGGGTAAACCTTTTTTACTGTCTCTTATTGATACACATCCCCCGGATTCTCAGTACAATTGAGAAGGATGCTGATGTATTGGCATGTGGCCACGTCAGAATATTGCACGTACCTAGACACCAGGGGCTTATTACAAAGGGTCATGCTTAAGCCCGGTTTACATCATAAAGACCAAATACCTTAGGGAGTGTTCGGCGTCGCGAGTTTGGCCTTATATGCATCAGCTCTGAATCATGTCTTTGGTCAAATATTGGGTTTGCCCGGCTCCTGTGTTTCGATGCCTTATGTTCCACTCTATCGGCTAAGGCGGCACCAGGAGAACTACTGCGATTGTGCCCTGGTTCATGCGGACGAGCACCTCAGTACAGAAAGCCGAAAACTGACTGTCATGATATAGCGTGAGACTGGTCAACCACTCGATGACCTAGCGGAATCTTCGGGATTCCTCTGCCTTAACGAAGAGCCGTTTCCTGGCCAGGCATGTACGCGCCCCGAATCCGGATGAGCGCGGAGCCACCAGGGGCTATATAGTAGCCCCACTGTCAAACTCCTCTGGCTAAGTGAAAGTGTTAAAGCATTATAGTCCGGTTGCCTAGTTCGCTGCGCTATCACCTCCTTAATGGACCAAGACGTTGCATCAAGTGTGAACATGCGTCTTCTGCGAACACCCCCGCATTATACGTGTGGGGGCTGAAGCCGACGACCGCCATCTTTCAGGTTATATACATATATACATAAACGGATGCACAGGAGGCATCATAGCACTTTCGGGCAAAAGTATAAATACAGCCTTGATAAATTCAATAAAACATTGTTTGTACAATGGGACTACATGTCACTGGAAAATAATATTCTTCGAGCACTGAGCCTCTATCGAACGAGCGCCTTCAAGGACTTCTTCAAAATAGTGCTCGGCAGCCACTCGGCCTATGGCCGAACCCTATGCTGCAAGAGTGGTGGCCTCCATCTCCGCCCAGTATGTTTTAACACGGGCAAGGGCCATCCGCGCACCTTCTATGCATGCTGATCTCTTTACAGCATCGATGTGTGGCACAACTTCAAGGAATTGTTGCACTAAGCTAAAGTAGCTACTCGGCCTTGGCCCTCCCGGCCATAGGTCATCCACAATGGACCTCATGGCAAGTCCTGAAAAACTAGGGAGCTCGGCCCAACCGGTCAATCGCTCATTCAGCAGCAGCGGACGGACTGGAGCGTGAAACTGTGACCAGAACAGCTTTTCCACTTCGGGACCTTTCTGATCCTTGAAGTACTCGGCTGCATCAGCAGCATTGGCAGCCAAATCCATGTACGTGTCCGTAGAACTTCATAGCCGGTCCAGAGGAGCATACTTCGGATCTCCGAACTTAGTCCGCAACAAGAAGGGCTTCCCAGACACGATATCTGTAGCTTGATTCAGCTCCTGCTTCGTCGCTCTAATTTTGGAGAGGAATTCCTTGGCAGCCACCTGGGCCTTCTCCAGGTCCGTTGCCTTCGCTCGGTTTTCCTCTTCAAGAAGCTGGCAACGGTCAGCAGCATCTTTTAACTCCACGGCCATCTTGGCAATTTTTTCTTTGCTCTCACAATGTGCGGGCTGTTCGGCCTTTAACTCTCCGGTCGCCTGTAAAGCGGCCGCATTGCTACTCCTTGCTTGCTCCTTGGGTCGGGCAAGCTCTGCCCGAAGGGTCTCCACGGTGGCTGCTCCATCTGCAGTCACAACATATTAAAGATACTGGCATCATGCTGCTCTTATTATGTGACGATCACCAGAAAAATCACTCACCCTGTGCCTCGTCAAGCCGCTTGTTGACAAGCACGATGTCGACATCTGCCGCATCTAGTTGCTGCTTTAGTTTGGCAAACCCATCAGTCCGGCTAGCCACCGGAGCTTCAACCACCTGCACATAAAGGCGGTCTGGTTATTACCTGGGACTATGATCCTTTGTTTGCCGCCGTTCTCGACGACAACCAGAGTCTTAGGGGATACTATCTGCATGGGCATACCTAACGTATGCGATACTATTAAAAGGCATACATTATTTTACGTACCTCGAAGCCTTTCAGCAGACTCATAAAAGCTTCGTGCAAACCGCTTTCGGCGGATGAAATCCTTTCAATTACCGTACCCATTAGCGTACGATGCACTTCCGAGACGACAGATTTCCCCAGAAGATCCTTCAGCGCGTCCGACCGCACACAGTACGGACCCTTGCTGTCGCTCTCCTCAGGAGACGGATACTGGGGATGCCGGGCAGCCAAAGGGTTATCCTCTGGCGATATTGGATCTGGAGATACCCTTCGCGACGACACTTCAAGGTCGCCCGCTTCTTGAGCTGGGGAGTCCGGGGGAGGCGTTTCGCTCTCCATCATCTCCGGAAGAAGATCCCCCGAAGATGAACTCTGTCGAGAAGGGCTGCGATCCGGACTACAATTTACAAGCATCGGTTATTGTCTTCGGAAGTAAGGTAGGATATCTTCACTATTAAGTACTTTTTGATTACTTACAGCTCGGTAGAGGGCTGATCCCCGCGCGGACATTGTGCGGCAAGAATACCCTCTGAGGCAGGACCATCTGGCAGAGATTTCTTCTCCCGTTTGGAAACCTTAGTTTCCGGATCTTTAGAGGTAGTCCTCTTCCTTCCCCGGGGAGAGAGAATGTCAGATTCTTCCCCTTGGTTATCCTCCCTCGCGGAGGCGCTCATTCCCTCGATTGGAATAGGTAGCGATGGAGGCCCGCTTTCGCCCTCTTTATTCCCCCTTCATCTTCCATTGAGGGCACTAGACAAGGTGCTGGCTCGAGCATCTTTTCCAGCATCGGATTATCCAAGCCTTCAGGAAGGGGGGCCGAACACCGGATCATCTTCGCCTTTGTTATCCAGTCCTGGTCAGAGAGCGATTCTTCAGAATGATGTCATGATAAATAAAAGGACAGTGTGTTCGGCCATGGGATTACTTACTTGGGCAGCGGGGCGGTTGCAGCTCAGGCCCACGTCCTCGGTAGTGTCCGGACACTCTATTTGGGGTCCGAAGAACGATTTGTACATCTTCTCGTGCGTCATGCCGAGGAAATTCTGAATAGTGCACGGTCCTTTCGGGTTGAATTCCCACATGCGGAGGGGCCGGCGTTTGCAAGGCTGGACTCGACGAACCAGCATAACTTGCATTACCATAACCAGACTGAAATCTCCCTTGAAGAGATCTCGGATACGGCTCTGCAGTATTGGCATGTCCTTGGATGGACCCCAGCTCAGCCCCCTGTTGATGCATGACATCAGTTGTGGTGGAGGGCCCGAGCGAAAGGTGGGGGCAGCTACCCACTTGGCACTTCGGGGAGCTGTGACATAAAACCACTCCCGTTGCCACAATCTGGACACCTCTGGAAAGGAACCCTTTGGCCATGGAGCATCGGCAATTTTTCTTATCAAAGCACCTCCGCACGCTGCATACTGCCCCTCGACCATCTTCGGCTTCACATCGAAGGTCTTGAGCCACAGGCCGAAGTGAGGGGTAATGCGGAGGAAGGCCTCACAAACGACAATAAATGACAAGATGTGAAGAAGGGAATCCAGGGCCAGATCATGAAAATCCAGCCCGTAATAGAACATAAGACCCCTAACAAAGGGATCCAGAGCGAGGCGTAGTCCTCGGAGGAAGTGGGAGACGAACACAACGCTCTCGTTGGGTTCGGGAGTAGGGACGGCCTACCCTTGGGTGGGCAGCCTATGCGAAATTTCGGCGGTCAGATATCTGGCCTCCCTCAACTTCTTGATGTCCTCCTCCATGATGGAGGAAGGCATCCACTGGCCTTGAAGGCTGGATCCGGACATGATTGAAGGTCTGAAGTGCCTGACATGGGCTTTGGGTGTTAGAACTTGAGGCCGGGGAAGGATTCGATTGAGCGCAGGAGGAAAAAAAGAAAAAGCCCTGTCCCTTTATAAAGGGGATGAATATCAGGCATCCTCCTCATGGCCGTTCGAGAATTACCTAAGATCTAAGAGTCATACCAACAGGCACGGTTGGGTTACCCATGTTTGTATTGATGAGAATCCCGTGATAAGGGGAACACGATCTCTGCTTTGACAAGACGTGTCAAGAAACCGCCTCGCGTTATGTGCGGGGCTGGTTAAAGAAAAACGGTTCAAATAATTACCAGGCCGTGGCATGATGTCATGCTGCCAAAACGTGTCAGCAGATTAGATTTGTGGAAATATTATTCTCTCTACGGTGGTATGTGGAACTTATTTTGCAGGGTTGGACACTATCCTTGTATTCAAACTCTTCCGTGGTGTATTCGGAGGAGGAACCCGCCTTGCAATAACGAAGACAACACTGCGCGTCGGACTCATCGTCATTGAAGCCTGGTTCAGGGGCTACTGAGGGAGTCCTAGATTAGGGGGTCTCCAAACAGCCGGACTATATCCTTTGGCCGGACTGCTGGACTATGAAGATACGAGATTGAAGACTTCGTCCCGTGTCCGGATGGGACTCTACTTGGCGTGGAAGGCAAGCTAGGCAATACGGATATGCATATCTCCTCCTTTGTAACCGACCTTGTGTAACCCTAGCCTCCTGCGGTGTCTATATAAACCGGAGGGTTTTAGTCCGTAGGACAACATACAATCATACCATAGGCTAGCTTCTAGGGTTTAGCCCCTCTGATCTCGTGGTAGATCAACTCTTGTAGTACTCATATTATCAAGAATAATCAAGCAGGACGTAGGGTTTTACCTCCGTCAAGAGGGCCCGAACCTGGGTAAAACATCGTGTCCCCTGCCTCCTGTTACCATCCGCCTTAGACGCACAGTTCGGGACCCCCTACCCGAGATCCGCCGGTTTTGACACCGACAATCATGTTCACCGTTCGCACTTGTGGGGGGAACCTCTTCTGTCCTCCGGTGTTCAGCGGCCGGGGCTCCTCCTCGTCGTCGCTATGTGACCCCTTATCTTTGTTTTCGGCATTTAACTTGCTGACCTGCTTGAACACCCAACATTCCCTGTTGGTGTGGTTGGCTGGCTTATCGGGGGTGCCGTGTATTTGACACGAGCTATTGAGTATATGGTCCAAACTGGACGGGCCCGGGGTGCTTCTTTTGAATGGCTTTTTCCACTGACCGGGTTTAGAGCCTCTGAATCCGGCATTGACTGTCGTATCCTCGGTATTGTCGCTGTTGATGCGGCGCTTGTGTTTGTTGCGACGTGACCTGCCATTGCCATCCTTGGTATCCGAAGTACCATGGTTCTTTGATATATTATTATTGCGAGCCAGCCAGTTGTCCTCTCCCGCACAAAAGCAGGTCAAGAGTGTCGTGAAGGCTGCCATAGATTTTGGATTTTCCTGGCCAAGGTGCCGGGCGAGCCACTCGTCGTGGATGTTGTGCTTGAAAGCTGCTAGGTCCTCTGCATCCGGATAGTCAAAGATTTGATTTTTCTTTGTCAGGAACCGCGTCCAGAATTGCCTGGCCGATTCCTCTGGCTGCTGAATTATGTGGCTCAATTCATCGGCATCTGGTGGTCGCACATAAGTGCCCTGGAAGTTGTCGAGGAATACGGCTTCTAGATCTTCCCAACAGCCAATGGATTCTGCTGGCAGGCTGTTGAGCCAATGCCGAGCTGGTCCTTTGAGTTTAAGTGGGAGGTATTTGATGACATGTAGATCGTCACCGCGGGCCATGTGGATGTGCAGGAGGAAGTCCTCGATCCATACCGCAGGATCTGTTGTGTCATCGTATGATTCGATATTTACGGGTTTGAAACCCTCTGGGATTTGGTGATCCATTACTTCGTCTGTGAAGCATAGGGGGTGTGCGGCACCTCTGTATTGGGCTATGTCGCGACGCAGCTCAAATGAGTCTTGTCCGCTGTGTTCGGCCAGGCCGGATTTACTTTTACTGTATTCGGCGTGACGGTTATCGTCCCGCGTAGTGGCGCGCCCTCGTGATCCGTAGATCGATCTTACTTCTTTTGCTTTGTTCTCCAATACGTCTCGCACGTCTAGCGTGTTTCCCCGTGCCTTGACATTTTTTTTGAGTGGCATCGGGGTGCGGGCTGAGCTTTTGGCTGAAATGCCTCTTAATCGTGGCCACGAGGTGGCCGATCAGCCGCGTCATACGCTGGAGATGTAGGTTTTAATGCTTCCTCCTCTAGTCGGGGTAGCAACCTGCGCTTTGGGTAACTCTTGGAGGGGCGTTCGAGTTCATATTCCTCGGCCGCGAGGACTTCAGTCCATCTGTCAGCTAGCAAATCGTGATCAGCTTGAAGCTGCTGTTGCTTTTTCTTAAGGCTATTTGTCGTGGCTATAAGCCGGTGGTTGAAGCGCTCTTGCTCGACGGGATCCTCAGGAACGACAAATTCGTCATCGTCGAGGCTTGCCTCGTCTTCGGAGGGAGGCATGTAATTATCATCCTCCACCTCTCCATCTGCCGCTCTCTCGGGAGGGCTGGCTTCTCCATCCTCCTGTCTAAATCTTGCTGGAGGGGATTGTTGTCATCTTCGGCACTGTCCGGAGTGTTATTATCTCCTGTTCTTATCTCACCGCTTTTGCTTTGGCGAGACTTAGAGCGGCGCCGCTCACGTCGGCGCTTGAGTTGCTTCTTGGAGGGGTCATCCTCCGTTGTCCCGTCGCCATTGCCTTCTTTGGGTGTGTCCACCATGTATATATCATATGATGAGGTGGCTGTCCAGTGCCCTGTGGGCAGTGGTTCCTGTTCGTCTCACGCATCGTCGTCCATACCGTCGATGTCTTCGGAGTCGAAGTCGAGCATGTCGGTCAAATCGTCGACAGTGGCTACTAAGTGGGTGGTGGGTGGGTGGCGAATTTCTTTGTCATCCGCATCCCAATCCTTCCGGACATAGTTCGGCCAGGACTCTCCTGACAAGGAGAGAGACCTTCATGAGTTCAGTATGTCGCCGAAGGGTGAGTGCTGAAAGATATCCATGGAGGTGAACTCCATGATCGGCGCCCAGCCGGATTCGATAGGCATGGGCGCAGGCGGTTCGGAGTCCGTGGCCGGGGAAGAATCCGGTAGTTCGGCGTCACGGCTCTCGTGAAGGGTAAGGTCGATACTCGACTCGATCGCCGCTGAGAATGCGGCCTCCGTGGCGGGGTCTATCCCCCCGTCCGTGGATGGCGCAATCGGCTCCGAATTGAGGGTCGGAGCGGTTGCCGGTGCGATCTCCTGCACACTGTCCGATGGTAGAGCTAAATCAAGCTCATCGTGACCGTGCGGCATACTTGGCAGGGGCTCGAATTCGTTGAAGATCAAGTCTCCGCGGATGTCGGCCGTGTAATTTAAGCTTCCGAACCTGACCTGGTGGCCAGGGCGTAACTCCCGATCTGCTCCAGATGGCCAAACGAGTTGGCACGCAGTGCGAAGCCACCGAATACAAAGATCTATCCGGGGACAAAAGTCTCACCCTGGACTGCATCGCTATCGATGATCGAAGGAGCCATCAAGCCTAATGATGATGACACAGAGGAACTCTCAATGAAAGCACCAATGTCGGTGTGAAAACCGGCAGATCTCGGGTAGGGGGTCCCGGAATGTGCGTCTAAGGCGGATGATAACAGGAGGCAGGGGACACGATGTTTTACCCAGGTTCGGGCCCTCTTGATGGAGGTAAAACCCTACGTCCTGCTTGATTATTCTTGATAATATGAGTAGTACAAGAGTTGATCTACCACGAGATCAGAGAGGCTAAACCGTAGAGACTCGCCTATGGTATGATTGTATGTTGTCCTACGGACTAAAACCCTCCGGTTTATATAGACGCCGAAGGGGGCTAGGGTTACACAGAGTTGGTTACAAGGAAGGAGATCTACATATCCGTATTGCCAAGCTTGCCTTCCACGCCAAGGAGAGTCCCATCCGGACACGGGACGAAGTCTTCAATCTTGTATCTTCATAGTCCAACAGTCCGGCCAAAGGATATAATCCGGCTGTCCGGATACCCCCTAATCCAGGACTCCCTCACCACCCGCACCTATTTTCTAGCCAACCCGAATCTCGAGGGCGAGATTCATCTTAAGGGGGTAGGTTTGTAACATCCCAGTTTTCAATTTGGATATTATACATAGGTCATCATATGCATATCATATTTTTATTTGCATTTGGTTGTGATCCAAGAAATCTTAAGCAACTCAAGGACCCAAGGAGAGAGTTGGAGGTTTCACAAATTTTAATATTTGAATTTATTTCAAATTTGAAGAAAGGATCGATTTGATTTTAATATTTTCTCTCCAATTATTTCTGGTAACAATAATAAATGAGATAAGATAAAATGAGTTCTTCAACAAGAGAGAAATATTGGAGAAGAAATTTTAAAATCAAATTCTTATTTTATTCATTTTTTATTTGCTATTTTATTTGAACTAGAGAAAAACTTGCATTTTTGGAAATTGCATTTTAGGGCATAAAAATGTTCATCTTGTCCTAAATTTAGGTTTGGACGGTCAAAATTGTTTGTGAGGACCCCGATTCCAAGTCACATCAATCTAGCCGGTAACACCTCATATTACTTTGCGGCCTCACGCACGGTATTCCCACTTGTATCGCCTTACCATGGCCCGGGACCGTTTGCGCCTTTTGGCTCACGTATATGATAGTGTCGCTAGCATCCATATGACAGAGAACCTGGGCCGGCATGACTAGTCGTGAACCCAAAGTGGCACTAACTTACGGGGACAGGCATACATGAATCAACATCAAGCATGTCGGTCAGCAGCGTGTGAATCCGGGGTGTAGCACTGGGCTAACAGGACTCTGGTGAACCGGGCTGTAGCAGGCTAGGCAGGACTCCGGATGTCACCACGTGACATTTCCCCGAAGGGACAAACACAGGAACGAAGTGAATCACATGCCGGCCAGTCAAGTGTTCCGGAGCAGTAGTGCTGGGCTAGCAGGACTCCGGTGAACCGGGCTGTAGCGGACTACTATGGCTCATGGAAGCACAAGACTACATTTCCCCATAAGAGAGGCTACCAAGGATAAACAACTAGGTTGTTGGATCCCACACATACCAAGCATTTCAATCATACACACAATATGCTCAATATGTGCAATACAACATGGCATCACAACAAGACTCTACGACTCAGAGTATTTATTCACTAGGCTCCGAGGAGTGAGATATTACAAACATGGGTCTCATGACCCAACAATCATAGCATACAATCAAAGCACATGCGGAAGCTTAATATGTCTGAGTACAGACATCTATAAATGAAAAAGGCTGAGAAGCCTGACTATCTACCAGATCCTGCCGAGGGCACAAGATCGTAGCTGAGGTATCAAGCTAAACGTCGAAGTCCACGTGGAACTACTAGCGAGACTGAAGTCTCTTTGCAAAACATAAATTAAGCAAACGTGAGTACAAATGTACCCAGCAAGACTTACATCAGAACTATCTACATAGGCATCAGTATCAAGAAAGGGGTGGTGGAGTTTAACTGCAGCAAGCCAGCTTTGACTCAGTGGCTAACCTAAACTACGACTGCAAGTAACTCTTTGAGGTGGCGCACACGAGTCCACATATTCACCATACCAATACACCACTATGGATCCGCTCCCGTCTCCCTGCGAGAACGCCATCCATAGCACTCACACTTATCTTGCGCATTTTAGAGTATCCACTTTTACTTGTCTATGAACTATGCAAGGGGTCCAAGTTTCCATATCCGAGGAATCCGGCTATTCGAATAGATAATGATAACCCTGCAGGGGTGTACTTCTTCACACACGCTCTCGCCACTTATCGCCCTGTACACGTCACGTACCTCAGCAACCGTCAAGCGGAATCCGGGCGAGGGAGTCGGCCACGACCTGACTAACCAACAATTCTCTAGTCCAGGTTTATCGCCTATTCGGGTTCCATCCACAAGGAGATCCGGCCGGGGTGTCGCTCACGGCCCCAAACGATGTGTGCGGGGTTCCAAAGCCCACCTCGACGGATGGATCTACCCTTGGTACACCGTGCCATGGTGCCTAGTCTGTCCCAAGCCCACCTGTACCGGGTACCACTTGGTAGACTACTAACACAACCTACAAACACCAGAAACTAGTTGCAACTCCTGGACAGAGATCAGGTTGATTAATAAGTCGAGAGGGGCACTTAAGCATTCCAATGCGTGGTAGTAGTTGTTCATGGATCACAAACACAGAACTCAGTTCCTGAGGACGGCTGCAATGAGACAACCCACCATGTACTCCTACATGGCCTCTCACCGCTACCTTTCCCAAACCGTGTTCACACACTTAGCTCTCAACGGTAGGACATGTTCACCACATTCCAATTCATCCCCGATGAATCAGAACTGTCTCAACTCTAAGCAGTAGCAGGCATGAAAAACAAGCATGAATGAGTAGGCACAATAGGGCTCAAACAACTCCTACTCATGCTAGTGGGTTTCATCTATTTACTATGGCAATGACAGGTCATGCAGAGGAAAGGGTTCAACTACCGCAGCATGTAACAGTTGAATCGGTGTTGTCCTAATGCAGTAAAAGAGAGCAAGAGCGAGAGAGTGGGATTGTATCGGAATGAACAAGGGGGTTTTGCTTGCCTGGCACTTCTGAAGATAGTATATCTCTTCATCAGTGTCATCGATCACGTCATCGGAAACATCGTCTACTAAGAGGGAACAACCACCGACAAACACAAAAGGAACCACAATCAATGCAATGCACATTCATATGAATGATATGTCATATTGAAGTACTGAATTGACCTAGTGCAATAGTTAGTCAAATTCCAACTCCAAAACTAATTACCATTTATTCCATAATCATGAATTGTCCTATTCAGTGAGGTTAACTTGTTCAAACATGCATGAAAATGCCATAAACAGATTCTTTGGATTTTTCTGATGATTTCTCATATATAAATTATTTCATTTGGAGTTACGGTTTAATTTCTATGAATTTTAGTAGTTTTGGCAATTTTCTGAAAGAAATAAATCATTTAAGATTTATTTAAATTCCAGAAAAGGATTACTGCATCAGCATGATGTCACTGTGATGTCAGCGGTCAACAGGGCCAGTCTAGGTCAAACCTGACCTGTGGGGCCTGCACGTCAGTGTAACGGGGCAGGACTAGAGGCTGACTTGTGGGGCCAGGTCAACAGCCACGTTAGCACGGTCAAAGCTGACGCATGGGCCCGCTACAATTAGATTAACCTTAATCTATTATTGTTAGTCGATTAGTTAGGCAGTGGGGCCCATATGTCAGTGGCTAACTAACTAATTTAATTTAGATTAACCCTAACTAACTTGGTTAGCCGGGCGGGGCCCGTATGTCAGTGACCCAGGGGGTCAAATCCCTGGTCAACCGGAGCTAATCCACCGGCGACTCGACGCCGGCGAGGCCAGACGCGGCGGTGAGGTGCGGGATTCCTCCTCCGGTGACCAAATGGCCGGCGGAGGGCATCTACGTGATGCTGGGGGGCTGTCGCGTCCAGTGGTGATGGTGTTTGGGCTCGGGGTGGTCGGAAAAGACGTCGGCGACGACGTTGGCGACTGCCGGAGCTCGGGCGTGCTTGGACTCGAGGCTACGGCGCGCTAACGGATGACCCAAAGCGCTTGAGAGGCTCTACGGTGTGTGGCGAGCTTGCTGGACATGCTGAGGTGACCAAATGGTCGCCGGAACAACGCCGGCGACAAGCTCTTGCGGCGGTGAGTTTCGGTCAGCGCGGAATCAACGGCTACAGGTCGCGAACGGCGTCGGGGTAAGAGGGAAACGGCGTAGGAGCTCACATAGAGGCTGTAGGGATGCTTAGCGCGCTCGGAGACGGCTCGGAGGTGTCGAATCGGCGGTGGCGATCTTCGGTGCCCGAGGTTGAAGAGGAGGGCAAAGGCGGTGTTGTGGGGCGTCTGACATCGCGCGGCTCAGTGTGGAGGTCGAGGACATCGCGGCGGAGCTTGGAAGCAGCTCGGTCAGGCGAGGCGGTGGCTATGGCCATGTGGCAGCGAACGGCGGCGACGAGCGCGTAGGCCATAGCGGGGGAGGATGAGGGAGAGATCCAGGGACAGAGGGGAGAGGTGTAGGGGGTCAAGGAGGAGTGCGTGGCGACGTCCAGAGCGTCCGGCCATCGAGGGGGAGGGGCAGGCAGGCAGGGTGGTGGCGTGGTGAGCTCGGCGGCGTCGCGGTGTCCTCCTCTGCCTACTGGCAGAGGTAGGCGATGACTGGCAGCGTCGCTGGGCTGGGCCGGCCAGGTGGGCGGGCCAGCTGGGCTACGACAGGTGAGGCCAGGTAAGCCTCCTCTCTCTGGTTTTCTCTATTTGTTTCTGTTTTCTATTTTCTGCAGTAAGTTTTGAATTAGTAAAAATACTAAACCATTTGTTAAAATGCTGAAATTAATTTTGGGCACTTGTGAATTTGTTTCCAACGGCCCTCATTTAATTTCACAATTATTTGAGCACTTAAAATATGTATAGCATTTAAATGCCCAAATTCAAATACAATATGATTTAATTCAAAAATCCAGAATGGCCTAGAAATATGTGCATGACTTTTTGCAGAGGTTTTCACCTTTAACAAAAATCATGAACTTTTCTAAAGGGCATTTGGGATCATTGAAAATATTTTTATCGAACCTACTCGAATTCATTAGGTGCTAGGGTTTCAACAATCCTCATTTCAAGTTCCATGAAATTTAAACATGATGACATGATGAGCAAGCAAAGTCAAGCAAGGGCTGAACTGGGGCTGTGACAGCTCACCCCCACTAAACAAGAATCTCGTCCCGAGATTCAAATCGTGAGGTAAGAAGATAAAGGGGTCACAAGCTAACACGATCTTCATGATCCGATTTGCCCTTCTCGAAGATGTTGATTCATTTCTCCAATTGATCTTGACGTCTTTGCTTTGAAATCTTCTTGCAACTATGATGACGGAAGAGAGGAAACTCGGTAGAATTCGATCTTCACAAAGATCAAGCGATACACGATCAACTCATGTAATGAGACGATAGAACATCTCTTAAGCCAGGACACAATGCACACATCAAGACGGATGGAGAGAAACTGATAACAAAGGTTCAATTTGGTAGGCAACATTCCCACGCTTAAGAAGATGGTGGATGCGTTTCAAGTAGCGAGGAGTTAAGTTGCCCTTCATGTTGAACGGGGCACCTTAGAGGAGGTGGCTCGTAGAGCTATTCCCTTAAGTGGCAAAAAGAATTACTTTTGATTCAGAGATCATTGAAACTCTTTATACCAGCCTAAGGCAATTCACAACAATCGTTTGGCGGAGTACAAAGGGATGGCATACCCGGACTAGAATGGATGATATGGACTACCTTGTTGAAGACAACGCAAAGGATGATTTGCTTATCATCGGAGGTGGAGGGGACCCATGGTAAGTCCACTTTTGAAGATGATATTGGACAGGAACTACCGAGAAGGGCAGCCCATGGGGGATTGGCACAATGGCGGTGCAAGCTGGGAACAAGATGCAACTGTTGGGGATGTTCCAACCATCATATCTGCCTGAGATTCAGATCTGGTTGGTGTCAGGATATTCCAGACTCATCAAGTCTAGAAACAAAAATGAGAGTTTGCAACACAATTCGACGAGATGGCGTTGCAAGATTCTCAAGGAATGAACTAAGATAGCAAGCTGCAAAACATGAGATGGTTCTGCTAAACACATGTGAACACGCTGTCCCAGACAAGCATGACCACATAGTAGTCTTATGATAAAACACTACCGAGTTCAGGTTGGGAACCATCATCGAGGTTATCGGAGTCTTGTGCATGGTCTAGAATTAACACAACAAACTCCTTTTCCTTGAACAAATCAATCAGTGGCTTGGGGTGCTAGGGAACATATGGAATGAAGGTTGCAAGTCTCCAAACCACATGATACTTCGCACATATGCATGAATGACTTGGGATGATTCCAGAGGAAGCAAAACAAGCTTTCTCGAATTCACGGCGGCAAGTTGCATCGAATGCACATGAACTAAGAAAGTCACTTCTTTCATCCGGACATATGCTTCATGAACGGATCACGAAAGCATTGCTCACAAGTTTCCAACACTAGCTGTATGTTCAACATAATCATGGAGAAGATAAGGGTGTCGTTGATGGGCTCAACAACAATTCATCCAGATTGCCATATAGATGGAATTCCGTAATTAGGTGAACACGGTGATAGCATTGGTCATACCAAAGGATGTAATGGTGTATGCCCGAGGGATCAAACACGAATAAGACAACATTACGAACATCATTGGTTCTGATTTGATTTGAGGATAGCCCACGCTCAAATCAAAGTTTGGACAAGACAATAGATCCAACAACTGATCACGAGGACCAATTGATGAAGATACCATCCTTCTTCAACACACACACACAAAAGATATCCATTGACACGAACTAAGTCAGACAAGCTTTTATCTTCCAACTCTCCAAGTTGTTGTTTAGCTTAACCAACTAGCTCAGGGGTATCCAACACAGATTCTTGGAGAAAGGGTGGTTTAATGGAAAACCAACTTGATCACGGACTCAACATAGCGATCAGGTGCCTGGTGATACCTCCGAGAAGATATTCGGAAAATCACGAACCCCCGATATGTCACTAAGCTCGAGAACAATCTTGCTTTTCAGGGCAAGACGATATGATCAAATAAGCAAGGAATTCAATCCTAACTCCAAGATTGAAGAGTGCACCAGAAATAAGGACAAGGTAGCACGATCAATCCTAGAATAGTGATTCGATAACCAGCACGCTAAGAATGATAATAATGTCCATAACTACCAAGCAACACAGTTGCTAGGAGCATTGATTTCACACATCAAGGTTCACTTGTCGGCATTCTGGTTACATCAACACGGGACCGAGGAATGAATAATGATGGAGAGAAGTATCACTGCGTCAAGAGTTCATAAGAGGCCGTGCAATTCTCATGACATTCCTGGCATAAAGATGGTAACACTCCAAGGTAGAACAAAGCAAAAGCTAGATTGGCATTTTGATCCGCGAAATACAACTACTTTGACCCAATCCTAGAAGTGGACGAGGTACTGGAGTTTGTTTCTCCTAGTCATTCCGGAATAGAATGGCTTGACGGACCACAAGAATAATAGGCATCGATGAACACGAATGCACAACTATTCCTGACTATCAATGTATAGATGATGGTCGGAATACAGCTGAGAATGGACAACTCAAGGAGCATATAACTTTCTGAGTTGTGGATGCATAGATTAGTATGTCGAACGAGTTCAACATATTTCTTCCGGATAACCCATGCAGAAAGGTAGAGCTGGCAGAATCACAATTATGAATGGAGAACTCTGGTTGTGATCTTTTGGTTCAAAAGAACTTCTACCATATTGGCTCATGGTATTGGAAGAACGATATACCACGGGCCTCGAGGACTATCACAAGGTTACTAATATCTTAAGGGAACTAGCAAATACTAACAACATGAAGTAGGGTGAATCTCGGGTTCAAAAACCGAGGAATAGAATATCTACTAGTAAATGGCATCACGGGATGCTTTCAAGAATGATGGCCGGAATCATCACATTGGGGATACGGAAGCATTGCTATACTCTCGAGGACACCTAGGGTCATAATACTAACTCCAACATACACGTCAAAGCAACGGAGTACCTCAACACACCGTTTAGTGTGCTTAATCTGGCCCAAAATACAACGGAACATGGAGGAAAGATTTGCAAGTGCATCAGACTATTTAGAAACCTGGGATGACTCAGACAGCATAACGGTTGTAAATGCTCAAAATGATTTGAGACATCCTGCAAAAATGGTGGCATAACCACTCAACATCACAATATCAAGGTTCTGAGGCCAGTTATGAACATATGGAAGTAGGAGGAACTGAACTGAGGCTTGAACTCAACAATCCTAGGCAACTACGATTTAGTAACACGTCATCCTGAGAGATAGAAGAGAAGCCTAGTTCTTAACCCTGTAGAAAAGATAAGATGACTCAGATCAGAAGGTCATGAGGATAAGGAGTAAAAAGAGCCTTACGTTCCCATCCACAATCAATTCCCTTATATAACTAAAGCATTTCTAGACACGACTTCGACCAACTTGGCTTGGTAATCCTACAGTCAGTCAGGCTCTGATACCAAAGCTGTCAGGACCCTGATTCCAAGTCACATCAATCTAGCCGGTAACACCTCATATCACTTTGCGGCCTCACGCACGGTATTCCCACTGGTATCGCCTTACCATGGCCCGGGACCGTTTGCGCCTTTTGGCTCACGTATATGATAGTGTCGCTAGCATCCATCTGATAGAGAACCCGGGCCGACATGACTAGTCATGAACCCAAAGTGGCACTAACTTACGGGGACAGGCATACATGAATCAACATCAAGCATGTCGGTCAGCAGCATGTGAATCCGGGCTGTAGCACTGGGCTAACAGGACTCCGGTGAACCGGGCTGTAGCACGCTAGGCAGGACTCCGGATGTCACCGCGTGACATTTCCCCGAAGGGACAAACACAGGAACGAAGTGAATCACATGCCGGCCAGTCAAGTGTTCCGGAGCAGTAGTGCTGGGCTAGCAGGACTCCGGTGAACCAGGCTGTAGCGGACTACTATGGCTCATGGAAGCACAGGACTACATTTCCCCATAAGAGAGGCTACTAAGGATAAACAACTAGGTTGTCGGATCCCACACATACCAAGCATTTCAATCATACACACAATATGCTCGATATGTGCAATACAACATGGCATCACAACAAGACTCTACGACTCGGAGTATTTATTCATTAGGCTCCGAGGAGCGAGATATTACAAACATGGGTCTCATGACCCAAAAATCATAGCATACAATCAAAGCACATGCGGAAGCTTAATATGTCTGAGTATAGACATCTATAAATGAAAAAGGCTGAGAAGCTTGACTATCTACCAGATCCTGCCGAGGGCACAAGATCATAGCTGAGGTATCAAGCTAAACGTCGAAGTCCACGTGGAACTACTAGCGATACTGAAGTCTCTTTGCAAAACATAAATTAATCAAACGTGAGTACAAATGTACCCAGCAAGACTTACATCAGAACTATCTACATATGCATCAGTATCAAGAAAGGGGTGGTGGAGTTTAACTGAAGCAAGCCAGCTTTGACTCAGTGGCTAACCTGAACTACGACTGCAAGTAACTCTTTGAGGTGGCGCACACGAGTCCACATATTCACCATACCAATACACCACTATGGATCCGCTCCCGTCTCCCTGCGAGAACGCCATTCATAGCACTCACACTTATCTTGCGCATTTTAGAGTATCCACTTTCACTTGTCTATGAACTATGCAAGGGGTCCAAGTTTCCATATCCGAGGAATCCGGCTATTCGAATAGATAATGATAACCCTGCAGGGGTGTACTTCTTCACACACGCTCTCGCCACTTATCGCCCTGTACACATCATGTACCTCGGCAACCTTCAAGCAGAAGCCGGGCGAGGGAGTCAGCCACGACCTGACTAACCAACAAGTCTTTAGTCTAGGTTTATCACCTATTCGGGTTCCATCCGCAAGGAGATCCGGCCGGGGTGTCGCTCACGGACCCAAACGATGTGTGCAGGGTTCCCAAGCCCACCTCGACGGATGGATCTATGCTTCGTACACCGTGCCACGGTGCCTAGTCTGTCCCAAGCCCACCTGTACCGGGTACCACTTGGTAGACTACTAACACAACCTACAAACACCAGAAACTAGTTGCAACTCCTGGACAGAGATCAGGTTGATTAATAAGTTGAGAGGGGCACTTAAGCATTCCAATGCGTGGTAGTAGTTGTTCATGGATCACAAACACAGAACTCAGTTCCTGAGGACGGCTGCAATGAGACAACCCAGCATGTACTCCTACATGGCCTCTCACCGCTACCTTTACCAAATCGTGTTCACACACTTAGCTCTCAACGGTAGGACATGTTCACCACATTCCAATTCATCCCCGATGAATCAGACCTGACTCAACTCTAAGCAGTAGCAGGCATGACAACAAGCATGAATGAGTAGGCACAACGGGCTCAAACAACTCCTACTCATGCTAGTAGGTTTCATCTATTTACTGTGGCAATGACAGGTCATGCAGAGGAAAGGGTTCAACTACCGCAGTATGTAACAGTTGAATCGGTGTTGTCCTAATGCAGTAAAAGAGAGCAGGAGCGAGAGAGTGGGATTGTATCAAAATGAACAAGGGGGTTTTGTTTTCCTGGCACTTCTGAAGATAGTATATCTCTTCATCGGTGTCATCGATCACGTCGTCGGAAACATCGTCTACTAAGAGGGAATAACCACCGACAAACACAAAAGGAACCACAATCAATGCAATACACATTCATATGAATGATATGTCATATTGAAGTACTGGATTGACCTAGTGCAACAGTTAGTCATATTCATTGAAGTGGAATTCAAACCTATAACAAATTCCAACTCCAAAACTAATTACCATTTATTCCATAATCATGAATTGTCCTATTCAGTGAGGTTAACTTGTTCAAACATGCATGAAAATGCCATAAACAGATTCTTCGGATTTTTCTGATAATTTTCATATATAAATTATTTCATTTGGAGTTACGGTTTAATTTCTATGAATTTTAGAAGTTTTGGCTAGTTTCTGAAAGAAAGAAATCATTTAAGATTTATTTAAATTCTAGAAAAGGATTACTGCGTTAGCATGATGTCACTGTGATTAGCGGTCAACGGGGCTGGTCCAGGTCAAACCTGACCTGTGGGGCCCGCACGTTAGTGTAACAGGGCAGGACTAGAGGGTGACTTGTAGGGCTAGGTCAACAGCCACGTTAGCACGGTCAAAGCTGACGCGTGGGCCCGCTGCAATTAGATTAACCTTAATCTATTATTTTTAGTCGATTAGTTAGGCAGTGGGGCCCATATGTCAGTGGCTAACTAACTAATTTAATTTAGATTAACCCTAACTAACTTGGTTAGCCGGGCGGGGCCCGTATGTCAGTGACCCAGGGGGGGTCAAATCCCTGGTCAACCGGGGCTAATCCACCTGCGACTCGACGACGGTGAGGCCAGACGCGGTGGCGAGGTGCGGGATTCCTCCTCCGGCGACCAAATTGCCGGCGGAGGGCATCTACGTCATGCTGGGGGGGCTGCCGGTCGAGTGGTGGTGGTGTTTGGGCTCGGGGTGGTCGGAAAAGACGCCGGCGACGATGTTGGCGGCTGCCGGAGCTCGGGCGTGCTTGGAGTCGAGGCTACGGCGCGCTAACGGACGACCCGAAGCGCTTGAGAGGCTCTACGGTGTGCGGCGAGCTTGCTGGACATGCTGGGGTGACCAAATGGTCGCCGGAGCAACGCCGGCGACAAGCTCTTGCGGCGGTGGGTTTCGGTCAGCGCGGAATCAACGGCTACAGGTCGCGAACGGCGTCGGGGTAAGAGGGAAACGGCGTAGGAGCTCACATAGAGCCTGTAGGGATGCTTAGCGCACTCGGGGACGGCTCGGAGGTGTCGAATCAGCGGTGGCGATCTCCGGTGCCCGAGGTTGAAGACGGGGGCAAAGGCGGCGTTGTGGGGCGTCCGACGTCGCGCGGCTCGGTGTGGAGGTCGAGGACATCACGGCGGAGCTCGGAAGCAGCTCGGTCAGGCGAGGCGGTGGCTGTGGCCGTGTGGCAGCGAACGGCGGCGATGAGCGCGTCGGCCATAGCGGGGGAGGACGAGGGAGAGATCCAGGGAGAGAGGGGAGAGGTGCAGGGGGTCGAGGAGGAGTGCGTGGCCACGTCCAGAGTGTCCGGCCGTCGAGGGGGAGGGGCAGGCAGGAAGGGTGGTGGCGTGGCGAGCTCGGCAGCATCGCGGTGTCCCTCCTCTGCCTACTGGCAGAGGTAGGCGATGACTGGCAGCGGCGGTGGGCTGGGCCGGCTAGGTGGGCTTCTCTATCACAGCCCAGTTCAGCCCTTGCTTGACTTTGCTTGCTCATCATGTCATCATGTTTAAATTTCATGAAACTTGAAATGGGGATTGTTGAAAACCTAGCACCTAATGAATTCAACTAGGTTCGATAAAAATATTTTCAATGATCCCAAATGCCCTTTAGAAATATGTGCCTCGGGTTCATCTTCACCCGACTCCGACCGCCGCCAAACTCGTCGCCGGTGTCGTTCCCGGCCTCCCCGAGCTCCACTTCCACCACCAAACGACGCGGCTCGCTCCCCGCGTCACGTAGCTGCTCTCCGTCGTCGATTTGGTCGCCGGAGCACGAAACCCGCAGCCCTCCGCCGCGTCTGGCCTCGCTGGCGGCTAAACGCCGGCAAGTTTTGACCCGTTGACTTTGACTAGGCGGGCCCAGGTTGACTCCCTGAGTCTATGACAAGTGGGCCCCCCTCTGCTAATTAACCTAGGGTTAGCGCTAACTAATTTTAGTTAGTTTAGGTCACTAACATGCGGGCCCAGGCCCACTAACAGTTTAGTTAGTATTAACTAAACTCTGTTAGTTAGCTGAGACACTGACAGATGGGGCCCACCAGTCAAGTTTGACCTGGGCTGGTGCCTTTGAGTCGCTGATGACCGACATGCTCGATGTGATTCATGTATGCCTGTCTCCATAGGTCTGTGCCGCTTTGGGTTCACGACTAGCCATGTCGGCCCGGGTTCTCTATCATATGGATGCTAGCGACACTATCATATACGTGAGCCAAAAGGCACAAACGGTCCCGGGCCATGGTAAGGCAACACCCATGGGGATACCGTGCGTGAGACCGCAATGTGATATGAGGTGTTACCGGCTAGATCGATGTGACATGGAATCGGGTTGTCTCATTACAGCCGTCCTCAGGAACTGAGTTCTATGTTTGTGATCCATGAACAACTAGTACCACACATTGGAATGCTTAAGTTCCCCTCTCGACTTATTAATCAACCCGATCTCTGTCCAGGAGTTGCAACTAGTTTCTGGTGTTTGTAGGTTGTGTTAGTAGTCTACCAAGTGGTACCCGGTACAGGTGGGCTTGGGACACACAAGGCACCGTGGCACGGTGTACCAAGCGTAGATCCATCCATCGAGGTGGGCTTGGGAACCCTGCACACACCGTTTGTGGTCGTGAGCGACACCCCGGCCGGATCTCCTTGCGGATGGAACCCGAATAGGTGATAAACCTGGACTAGAGACTTGTTGGTTAGTCAGGTCGTGGCCGACTCCCTCACCCGGCTTCCGCTTGAAGGTTGCTGAGGTACATGACGTGTACAGGGCGATAAGTGGCGAGAGCGTGTGTGAAGAAGTACACCCCTGCGGGGTTATGTTTATCTATTCGAATAGCCGGATTCCTCGGATATGGAAACTTGGACCCCTTGCATAGTTCATAGACAAGTGAAAGTGGATACTCTAAAATGCGCAAGATAAGTGTGAGTGCTATGGATGGTGTTCTCGTAGAGCATCTCCCCGTTTTCCCTCTCTTCTCCCCCTCGTTCCCGCGTCGTATTCGTCGTTACCACCATGGCCGAAGCCATCGCCGCCGCAGCTCCTCGCCGTCGTGGCCAGAGCCACCGCAGCCCGTGCCTGCACCCGCCACCGCGCTCAGCAGCCTCCCAGAAGGCCAACGCCGCCGCCCGCAGCTCCTGCCGTGCCCTGCAGCACCCGCGCGCACCCAGCCGAACTCCGGCCACCGCCCCGAGCTTTGCTCCGGCGAGCTTCGGCCGCCCCGTCTCTCCCACTTGCTCCGATCAGTGCGGATGAGCGCGGGCTTCACCTCTGTGGTCTCCGCCGCGCGTTTGGTCACCGGAAGGCGATTTCCAACGCCCTCCGCCGCGTCTGGCCTCGCCGGCGTCGAGTCGCCGATGGGTTTTGACCGCTGACTGGGGTTTGACCCTCCCCCTTGGGTCACTGACGCGTGGGCCACCCCCCTGACAATTTTAGTTAGTATTAGATTAATTCTAATTAACCTAGGTTAGTTACCTAGTTAGTCAGTGACCAGTGGGCCTAGCGCCCACTAATCCTAATTAGACTAAATAAACCTCCCTGTTAACTAACTGAGTCACTGACGTGTGGACCCCACACGTCAGGTTTGACTTGGTCAGCGCCGTTGACTTGCTGACATAAGCATGACGCTGTGCTGACGCAATATATCATTTTCTGGTTTTAAAATAAATCAGGAAATTCCAGAAAATGCTTTAAACTTCAAAAATTCATAGAAATTCAACCGTAGCTCAGATTGAAATAATTTGTATATGAAAAATTATCAGAAAAATTCAATCTATCCATCCGTATCAGTTTCATGCATGTCAAACCAACTTATACCTGCTGTATAAGTGAAACACTAAAATGGCTTATATAAAGAGCTTATTTTGGAGATGCATTTGAATCTTTGGTTCAAATGGATTTCATCCAAATAAAAGATAGTTGCATTAGCTCAATCAGCATCACATATTCATGCCATGATCATGCATCATATTGTTGCATATGGTTGTGTATTGATTATCGACACCGTTCCTTCTTGATAGGTCCTGCTCCGGAGACCGATCTAGAGTACCTGTCAGAGGAGCAGTGCCCCCCTATTGATCTACCAGGCAAGAAAATCCCCTTGTTCATTTTGATACAATCCTACTCTCTCGCTCCTGCTCTCATTTATTGCATTAGGACAACAACGATTCAACTGCTACTTTATGTTGCGGTAGTTGAACCCTTTCCTCTGCATGACCTGTCATTGCCACAGTAAATAGTTAAAACCCACTAGCATGTGTAGGAGTTGATTGAGCCATGTTGTGTTCCTACCATGCATTGCCTGCTATTGCTTAGAGTATGTCAGGTCTGATTCATCGGGAATGAATTCGAATGCTACGGTATGTTCTGGTGCTGAGAGTTAAGCGTGTGAACACGATTTGGTAAAGGTAGCGGTGAGAGGCCATGTAGGAGTACATGGTGGGTTGTCTCACTACATATCACTTTGCGGCCTCACGCACGGTATTCCCATGGGTGTCGCCTTACCATAGCCCGGGACCGTTTGCACCTTTTGGCTCATGTATATGATAGTGTCGCTAGCATCCATATGACAGAGAACCCGGGCCAACATGACTAGTCGTGAACCCAAAGTGGCACTAACTTATGGGGACAGGCATACATGAATCAACATCGAGCATGTCGGTCAGCAGCGTGTGAATCCGGGCTGTAGTACTGGGCTAACAGGACTCCGGTGAACCGGGCTGTAGCAGGCTAGGCAGGACTCCGAATGTCACCACGTGACATTTCCCCGAAGGGACAGACACAGGAACGAAGTGAATCACATGCCGGCCAGTCAAGTGTTCCGGAGCAGTAGTGATGGGCTAGCAGAACTCCAGTGAACCGGGCTGTAGCAGGCTAGGCAGGACTCCGGATGTCACCGCGTGACATTTCCCTGAAGGGACAGACACATGAACGAAGTGAATCACATGCCGGCCAGTCAAGTGTTCCGAAGCAGTAGTGCTGGGCTAGCAGGACTCCGGTGAACCGGGTTGTAGCGGACTACTATGGCTCATGGAAGCACAAGACTACATTTCCCCATAAGAGAGGCTACCAAGGATAAACAACTAGGTTGTCGGATCCCACACATACCAAGCATTCCAATCATACACACAATATGCTCAATATGTGCAATACAACATGGCATCACAACAAGACTCTACGACTCAGAGTATTTATTCATTAGACTCCGAGGAGCAAGATATTACAAACATGGGTCTCATGACCCAACAATCATAGCATACAATCAAAGCACATGCGGAAGCTTAATATGTCTGAGTACAGACATCTATAAATGAAAAAGGCTGAGAAGCCTGACTATCTACCAGATCCTGCCGAGGGCACAAGATCGTAGCTGAGGTATCAAGCTAAACGTCGAAGTCCACGTGGAACTACTAGCGAGACTGAAGTATCTCTGCAAAACATAAATTAAGCAAACATGAGTACAAATGTACCCAGCAAGACTTACATCAGAACTATCTACATATGCATCAGTATCAACAAAGGGGTGGTGGAGTTTAACTGCAGCAAGCCAGCTTTGACTCAGTGGCTAACCTAAACTACGACTGCAAGTAACTCTTTGAGGTGGCGCACACGAGTCCACATATTCACCATACCAATACACCACTATGGATCCGCTCCCATCTCCCTGCGAGAACGCCATCCATGGCACTCACACTTATCTTGCGCATTTTAGAGTATCCACTTTCACTTGTCTATGAACTATGCAAGGGGTCCAAGTTTCCATATCCGAGGAGTCTGGCTATTCGAATAGATAATGATAACCCTGCAGGGGTGTACTTCTTCACACACGCTCTCGCCACTTATCGCCCTGTACACGTTAGGTACCTCGGCAACCTTCAAGCGGAAGCCGGGCGAGGGAGTCGGTCACGACCTGACTAACCAACAAGTCTCTAGTCCAGGTTTATCGCCTATTCGGGTTCCATCCGCAAGGAGATCCGGCCGGGGTGTCGCTCACTTCCCCAAACGATGCGTGCAGGGTTCCCAAGCCCACCTCGACGGATGGATCTATGCTTGGTACACCATGCCATGGTGCCTAGTTTGTCCCAAGCCCACCTGTACTGGGTACCACCTGGTAGACTACTAACACAACCTACAAACACCAGAAACTAGTTGCAACTCCTGGACAGAGATCAGGTTGATTAATAAGTCGAGAGGGGCACTTAAGCATTCCAATGCATGGTAGTAGCTATTAATGGATCACAAACACAGAACTCAGTTCCTGAGGACGGCTGCAATGAGACAACCCACCATGTACTCCTACATGGCCTCTCACTGCTACCTTTACCAAATCGTGTTCACACACTTAGCTCTCAATGGTAGGACATGTTCACCACATTCCAATTCATCCCCGATGAATCATACCTGACTCAACTCTAAGCAGTAGCAGGCATTACAAACAAGCATGAATGAGTAGGCACAACAGGGCTCAAACAACTCCTACTCATGCTGGTGGGTTTCATCTATTTACTGTGGCAATGACAGGTCATGCAGAGGAAAGGGTTCAACTACCGCAGCATGTAACAGTTGAATCGGTGTTGTCCTAATGCAGTAAAAGAGAGCAGGAGCGAGAGAGTAGGATTGTATCGGAATGAACAAGGGGGTTTTGCTTGCCTGGCACTTCTGAAGATAGTATATCTCTTCATCGGTGTCATCGATCACGTCGTCAGAAACATCGTCTACTAAGAGGGAACAACCACCGACAAACACAAAAGGAACCACAATCAATGCAATGCACATTCATATGAATGATATGTTATATTGAAGTACTGAATTGACCTAGTGCAATAGTTAGTCATATTCATTGAAGTGGAATTCAAACCTATAGCAAATTCCAACTCCAAAACTAATTACCATTTATTCCATAATCATGAATTGTCCTATCCAGTGAGGTTAACTTGTTCAAACATGCATGAAAATGCCGTAAACAGATTCTTTGGATTTTTCTGATAATTTTTCATATATATAAATTATTTCATTTGGAGTTACGGTTTAATTTCTATGAATTTTAGAAGTTTTGGCTATTTTCTGAAAGAAATAAATCATTTAAGATTTATTTAAATTCCAGAAAATAATTACTGCGTCAGCATGATGTCACTGTGATGTCAGTGGTCAACAAGGCCAGTCCAGGTCAAACCTGACAAGTGGGGCCCACACGTCAGTGTAACAGGGCAGGACTAGAGGCTGACTTGTGGGGCCAGGTCAACAGCCACGTTAGCACGGTCAAAGCTGACGCGTGGGCCCGCTACAATTAGATTAACCTTAATCTATTATTGTTACTCGATTAGTTAGGCAGTGGGGCCCATATGTCAGTGGCTAACTAACTAATTTAATTTAGATTAACCCTAACTAACTTGGTTAGCCGGGCGGGGCCCGTATGTCAGTGACCCAGGGGGGTCAAATCCCTGGTCAACCGGGGCTAATCCACTGGCGACTCGATGCCGGCGTGGCCAGACGCGGCGGCGAGGTGCGGGATTCCTCCTCTGGCGACCAAATGGCCGGCAGAGGGCATCTACGTGATGCTGGGGGGCTGCCGCGTCAAGTGGTGGTGGTGTTTGGGCTCGGGGTGTTCGGAAAAGACACCGGCGACGATGTTGGCGGCTGCCAGAGCTCGGGCGTGCTTGGAGTCGAGGCTACAGCGCGCTAACGGACGACCCGAAGCGCTTGAGAGGCTCTACGGTGTGCGGCGAGCTTGCTGGACATGCTGGGGTGACCAAATGGTCGCCAGAGTAACGCCGGCGACAAGCTCTTGCGGCGGTGGGTTTCGGTCAGCGCGGAATCAACGGCTACAGGTCGCGAATGGCGTCGGGGAAAGACGTAGGAGCTCACATAGAGGCTGTAGGGATGCTTAGCGCGCTCGTGGATGGCTCAGAGGTGTCGAATCGGCGGTGGCATTGTGGGGCGTCCGATGTCGCGCGACTCGGTGTGGAGGTCGAGGACGTCGCGGCGGAGCTCGGAAGCAGCTCGGTCAGGCGAGGCGGTGGTTGTGGCCGTGTGGCAGCGAACGGCAGCGACGAGCGCGTTGGCCATAGCAGGGGAGGACGAGGGAGAGATCCAGGGAGAGAGGGGAGAGGTGCAGGGGGTCGAGGAGGAGTGCATGGTGACGTCCAGAGCGTCCGGTCGTCGAGGGGGAGGGGCAGGCAGGCAGGGTGGTGGCGTGGCGAGCTCGGCGGCGTCGCGGTGTCCCTCCTCTGCCTACTAGCTGAGGTAGGCGATGACTGGCAGCGGCACTAGGCTGGGCTGGCCAGCTGGGCTGTGACAGGTGAGGCCAGGTAAGCCTCCTCTCTCTGGTTTTCTCTATTTGTTTCTGTTTTCTATTTTCTGCAGTAAGTTTTGATTTAGTAAAAATACTAAACCATTTGTTAAAATGCTGAAATTAATTTTGGGCACTTGTGAATTTGTTTCCAACAGCCCTCATTTAATTTCACAATTATTTGAGCACTTAAAAATATGTATAGCATTTAAATGCCCAAATTCAAATACAATATGATTTAATTCAAAAATCCAGAATGGCCTAGAAATATGTGCATGACTTTTGGCAGAGGTTTTCACCTTTAACAAAAATCATGAACTTTTCTAAAGGGAATTTGGGATCATTGAAAATATTTTTATCGAACCTAGTTGAATTCATTAGGTGCTAGGGTTTCAACAATCCCCATTTCAAGTTTCATGAAATTTAAACATGATGACATCATGAGCAAGCAAAGTCAAGCAAGGGCTGAACTAGGGATGTGACATTGTTTCTGGTATTTTTAGAATTTTTTTAATATTTTATTAGGATTTTCCCTCCGCGGCGAAATTTATTTCAAAAAAAGTTTCCTGGGCCGGCCCAGCCGCAGCCGGGCCACGGCCCAGCGCGTCGCCGTCTTCCTCCGACTCGGGACCTGAGTCCCGAGTGTGCCCACCGCCGCCGCCACCGTGTCCGACCAGGATACGGGCACGCCGCCCCCTCCCGCAAGCCACCCCGCCGCCTGCCTCCCCTCCCCTTAAATAGAGACCCCGGGGCCCCCTTGGGACCCCAAGCCAGCCACCGCCGCTCGCTTCTAGCCGCCGCCGCTGCCGCCGAGCGCCGCACCCACCGCACCCCGCTGCCCTTGCCACCACCCCTGCACTGCCACCCCGCCGCCTCTCGCCGGACTCACCGGAGCCACCGCCGCTTCTCCCCGGTTTTCGTCGGTTTATTAGGTAAAAACCTAGATCGTTTTTTTAGGCTTTTGTCAGTTTATTTTTCGGTTAGTTCCGGTTTTCTGTTTTTTTCGGTTCGACCTGTTTAGCGAACGTTCACCTAATCCTCTCTGTTAACAAACGAATTTGTTCGTTAGCCTCTGTTAGCGGACGTTCGTCCAATAGATTTTTCTTTTTATTTTAATTTTCGGCCAGGGACCTATTCGCGAATACTTTTACCATAGATTAGTCCCTAAACTTCAAACCCTTGTTACTTTTTGCTCGTTTATCCAAATCCAGTGAAACCAACGCCAAAATCTTCGTCTTGTTTCCCTCTTTCCAGATAATAACTTGAACATGGTTTGATAATTTAAAATTTGGTTTCAAGCAGATTTGAATTTGAACTTCTTTTGATCGTAGTTTGAGTTTCGTAACTCCGATTTGATTGATTCTTTTTGCAAATCGAAGCTCTTCTCTTGAAATTTTATTTTGGAACTTTTGTCTTGAGTTTTACCCTTGCATCCCATGCTTGAGTGCTTATGTATTCTATTGTTTGTTCACGGTAGAGTTTCCGGAGTGCGAGGCTTGCTACTACGAGTCACTAGGGTTTTCAGATCGTTAGCAAGGCAAGTAACACTTTGATCATATCCCTTAATACCTAGTTTTTATGCATTAGTTTCAAACCTCAAACATTGCATGAGTAGGATATGTTAACATGCAGGTTTGGGGAAGTAGTTGAAGAGGTAGAACCTATTGGCCTTTCGTATTCAAACCCCTGGGCGTTACTACGTTATGCTTATATTGCTATGCTATGCTCGTAGACGTGGATTGGTTTGAGAGATTCATGAAAGATGTGGGAGTTATTATTAATTAATGGTTAACATAAGGTGGCTACTTTAATACACATCTAGGTGGATTGGTTAGGGCACCCTGGAGCACCCAGTGGTTGTCTGGGCACCTGGAGCAATCCAGTGTTGTCCTAGGATATCCCGGAGTACCCGTGTGATCATCCTATGGTTTGCCACCCAGGCTCAAAGGGGTCATAAGATTGTTCATGCTAGAAACTTCTGTGTGCAGCCACAAGCCATTATGGGCTCTGGCATAGTTGAGTAATTGTGGGAAACCTTTCCATGATGGGCTAGCAGATGTAGGGGATTGTAGGTGCACCGGCCTATCTATCGGTTAAGGGGACCTCTTCGGAAATACTGTGCCTCGGTCATCCGTTTCTCAAACACCATGCAGTGTGAGAAATACAACGGAGGAGATCGAGTCTTGTGGGGAAAAGTGCGCAAACCTCTGCAGAGTGTACAAACTAATCATGGTTAGCCGTGTCCCCGATTATGGACATCTTGAGTATCTGGTACTTGAATTATTGATTTTATCTCATCACTTAACTTAATTAAACTATTATTTTGGGATTGAGTTGGAGGAACCTTCTCAATATTATCAACAAACTTTGTAGTTAAATAAAATATATTCCTTCGTTGTAGGGAAAAACTAGCTTTATGCAAATGATAACCATAGAGCCTCCACCAGTCATATATGCATGTAGTTATAGTTGTTATTTGTTCTTTTCTCTATAGTGTTATCTTGCCAGCATATTCCATGTGCTAACCTACACAGGCTACAACGTATTATGTTGCAGAGTTTTCAGAAGAAGAGTAAGGTGCGCTAGGTCATTGTCATGCACTCAGTTTTGCCGTGGAGTTGGATGGACTCTACTACCTTCGGAGCTTCCGTTCTTATCTTATTTAGATGACCTTCAGCCATATTATTGTAATAAGTTCTCTTTTGAGACATTCAATGTAATAAGTGTGTGATTGAACTCTGTTATAAATCCTCGAGTACTGTGTGTGTCAGCAATACCGATCCAGGGATGACACTTAAACACAAAGACTTGACCGTCTGAGGTCGGGTCGCTACAATAAGCTCGAACCCAAATCGGAGAAATGTGACTTCATAGGATACCCAAAGGAAACTGTCAGGTACACCTTCTATCATAGATCTGAAGGCAAGATATTTGTTGCTAAGAATGGATCCTTTCTAGAGAAGGAGTTTCTCTCGAAAGAAGTGAGTGGGAGGAAAGTAGAACTTGATGAGGTAACTGTAACTTCTCTCTTATTGGAAAGTAGTTCATCATAGAAATCAGTTCCAGTGATTCCTACACCAATTAGTGAGGAAGTTAATGATGATGATCATGAAACTTCTAATCAAGTTACTACTGAACCTCGTAGGTCAACCAGAGCAAGATCCTAACCATCATGGTACGGTAATCCTGTTCTGGAAGTCATGTTACTTGACCATGACGAACCTACGAACTATGAGGAAGCGATGATGAGCCTAGATTCCGCGAAATGGCTTGAGGCTATGAAATCTAAGATGGGATCCATGTATGAGAAAAAAGTGTGGACTTTGGTTGACTTGCCCAATGATCGACAAGCCATAGAGAATAAATGGATCTTCAAGAAGAAGACTGACGCTGACGGTAATGTTACTATCTATAAAGCTCGACTTGTTGCCAAAGGTTTTCGACAAGTTCAAGGAGTTGACTACGATGAGACCTTCTCACCTGTAGCGATACTTAAGTCCGTCTGAATCATGTTAGCAATTGCCACATTCTATGATTATGAAATTTGGCAAATGGATGTCAAAACTGCATTCCTTGATGGATATCTTAAAGAAGAGTTGTATATGATGTAACTGGAAGGTTTTTTCGATCCGAAAGGTGCTAACAAAGTGTGCAAGCTCCAACGATCCACCGCGTGACCGTCGATAATGTGGCCGCCATTTGACAGGCCTGCGTAGAGATGATGGAACAAACCGGAGTAATAATTCTTTGGGGAGAATAAACCAAAACAAGCAAAAATTACTGGGATAAATAGCACCTGGTTTATTTATTGTAGCAATCTGAAGAAAGGTGACTCCCAACATTGGGACTCGATCCGCACACCCATTGCCTGATGGGTGATAAAGCGCCAGCATGGCGATGCTGGCAAAGGTTGGCTTGCCGAGACAAAGCCCTCGGTCCAGCTAATCATGACAAAGCTGGTCGGCTGGTGACGCCAAAGTCACCGCAGTAGGTTTATGAAGAGATGATGAAGCCCCCGGTCTAGCCGAGGTGTTGGAGCGGCCTGGTGAAGAGATGTCGGAGTCTACCTGTCAGCCGATGTGTCGAAACAGGCCGGTGTGTTTGATGATTTATCCTTCGCGATGCTGAACTCTTGTTTGGCTTGCCGAGCTGATGATCGAAGGAGTTGATCTCGGCTCAATAAAGCGGCGACGTGTCTAGCGCAGGTCGGCAGCCGTGGAGTAATAATACCGGACTGGTTTGACACCAGCGTGATGGTGAAGATTACCTCGGAGGAGGCTTAAAATTTTATGGGTACGTGTTTAAAAACAACGCGCAATACCCTAAAAAATTCCTTCAAAAGGGGTGTCCGATATCCCGTTCATGAAGAAACATGAACTCGGGCTAGATTCATATCCTCGCAGAAAACAGATCCAAAAATCGTTGCGCTCATCGAAGGTTTCCCGGAGTTTGAATGGTCGGATCGAGCTGAAATTTTGAGGGCTGGTAGATATAGGAGTTTCGCAGCCGATCAACGGTTGGATCTTACAAAGGACGTCCGAGCTGCGATCAATGGTTGGATATTACAAAGGACGTCCGAGCTAGATGTTGGACGCCACGCTCCAAACTCGTCCAGATTCCCGTCCAGATTCGAAACGGCTCTGGTATATCATAGATTGCCAGAGATTCCTCCATCGAAACTCGATGAAATTTTGCATGGTTGTTGTAGACTCAATTCCGCACAATCCCACTGAAGCAATCGTCAAAGCGATACTCGAGGAGGCGGTGGCGGCAGATACGAGTTCGCTATCCAGAAAAACAGCACGGTCTCTCGAGGGCAATGTTGATGTTGAGCCCCCGAGCTTCATGGATGATTCCTCCATGATCTTGATAGATATCGGAGTTGATGTTCGATGAAGACCCTCGTCCGAACATGGTGATCCGAACACGGGGCGCAGTTCTTGGTCGAACCAAGGTGACCAGTCGAGCTGGTGACGAAGATGCCAAAGTCGTAGTTGATCTGCAGGCGAGCCATCGATCTTTTGCCGAACACACAGTGGAACTCTAAATGAAAGCACCAATGTCGGTGTCAAAACCGGCGGATCTCGGGTAGGGGGTCCCAAACTATGTGTCTAAGGCGGATGGTAACAGGAGGTGGGGGACACAATGTTTACCCAGGTTCGGGCCCTCTCGATGGAGGTAATACCCTACTTCCTGCTTGATTGATCTTGATGATATAAGTATTACAAGAGTTGATCTACCTCGAGATCATACGTTGTGGCCTAAACCCTACAGGTATGATGAGTAATGTCATAGTAATCTATTGACTAGCCTGGCCTCGGCTTATATAACATACCAGAGGCCTAGGATAACAAGAGTCCTAGTTGAATACGTCGGTGGAGAGGAGTCCTTGTCTTGATCACCAAGTCTTGTGGAATCTTCCTCGTATATGTCTTCGGCTGTGCAAACTGGTCCATGAGTAAATGGCCATGGGGGTCCTCGGCCCAATCCAACTGATCGGGAGACGATGTGGTGAGTACCCCCTAGTCCAGGACACCATCACGTGGCCCCTATTCTTCCTTCTTCTCCTACTTGGACAAGGAAAGGGGGGAACCGATTCCTACTTGGAGTAGGATTCCCCCCCTTGGGCGCGCCCCTTGTGGCCGGCCGGCCAGCCTCCTCCTCCCCTCCTTTATATACGGGGGAGGGGGCTCCCCATAGACACACAAGTTGATCTTTAGCCGTGTGCGGTGCCCCTCTCCACAGTTTTACAGCTCGGTCATATTGTCGTACGTCTTAGGCGAAGCCCTACGCTAGTAACTTCATCATCACCGTCAACATGCCGTCATGCTGACGGAACTCACCCTTAGCCTCAGCTGGATCAAGAATACGAGGGACATCACCGAGCTGAACGTGTGCAGATTGCGGAGGTGCCGTGCGTTCGGTACTTGATTGGTTGGATCACGAAGATGTTCGAATACATCAACCACGTTATTAAATGTTTCCGCTTTCGGTCTAAGAGGGTACGTAGACACAGTCTCCCCCTCTCGTTGCTATGCATCTCCTAGATAGATCTTGCGTGATTGTAGGAAAATTTATGAAATACTACGTTCCCCAACAATCCCATGTTTGTGCTTAAACAATTACCCGATACTCTGAAATATGCTTATCTTGATGAAAAGAAGATATATCACATTATTATTAGTGCTAACCTTTCAAAGCATGGAGAAAAGAAATTATTGAAAACTCTAAAGAAGCACTATGCCGCAATTGGATATACTCTTGATGATCTTAAGGGCATTAGTCCCACTCTATGTTAGCACAAAATTAATTTGGAGCATGATGCTAAACCAGTTGTTAATCACCAATGACGGTTAAATCCAAAAATGAAATAAGTGGTAAGAAATGAAATATTAAAGCTTCTAGAGACAGGTATAATTTATCATATTGCTGATAGTAGATGGGCGAGTCTCGTTCATTGTGTCCCTAAGAAGGGAGGTATTACTGTTGTTCCTAATGATAATAATGAATTGATTACACAAAGAATTGTTACAGGTTATAGAATGGTAATTGATTTTCGCAAATTAAACAAAGCTACTAAGAAATATCATTACCCTCTACCTTTTATTGATCAAATGCTAGAAAGACTATCCAAACATACACATTACCCTCTACCCTCTTTCTGGTTTCTCTCAAATACCTGTGTCAAAAGAAGACCAAGAAAAGACCACTTTTTCTTGCCCTTTCGGTACTTTTGCTTATAGATGTATGTCTTTTGGTTTATGCAATGCACCTGCTACCTTTCAAAGATGTATGACTGCTATATTCTCTGACTTTTGTGAAAGGTTTTCATGGATGATTTCTCGATTTACGGAACTTCTTTTGATGATTGCTTAAGCATCCTTGATCGAGTTTTGTAGAGATATGAAGAAACTAATCTTGTCTTGAATTGGGAGAAGTGCCATTTTATGGTTAATGAAGGTATTGTCTTGGGGCATAAGATTTCTGAAAGAGGTATTGAAGTTGATAAAGCTAAAGTAGATGCTATTAAAAAGATGTCGTGTCCTAAAGATATCAAAGGTATAAGAAGTTTCCTTGGTCATGCTGGTTTCTATAGGAGGTTTACTAAAGGCTTCTCTAAAATTTCTAGGCCTCTCACTAATCTCTTGCAAAAATATGTTCCTTTTGTTTTTGATAATGATTGTGTAGAAGCATTTGAAATACTTAAGAAAGCCTTGATTTCTGCATCTATTGTTCAACCGCCTGATTGGAATTTACCCTTTAAAATTATGTGTGATGCTAGCGATTATGCTATAGGTGTTGATCTAGGACAAAGAGTTGATAAAAAATTGAATGTTATTCACTATGCTAGTAAAACTCTAGATAGTTCCTAGAGAATTTATGCTACTACTGAAAAATAATGAGCAGTTGTTTTTGCTTGTGATAAGTTCAGATCTTATATTGTTGATTCCAAAGTAACTGTTCACACTGATCATGCTGCTATTAAATTCTTATGGAAAAGAAAGATGCTAAACCTAGACTTATTAGATGGGTTCTCTTGTTACAAGAATTTGATTTGCATATTGTTGATAGAAAGGGAGCTGAGAACCCCGTTGCAAACAACTTGTCTAGGTTAGAAAATATTCATGACGACCCACTGCCTATTAATGATAGTTTTCCTAATGAGCAATTAGTTGTCATAAATGCTTCTCATAATACTCCATGGTATGCTAATTATGCTAATTACATTTTTTCTAAGCTTATACCACCTAGTTTCACATACCAGCAAAATAAAAAGTTTTTCTATGCTTTAAGGCATTACTTTTGGGATGACCCACACCTTTATAAAGAAGGAGTAGATGGTGTTATTAGACATTGTGCACCTGAGCATGAACAGGAACAGATCTTACGCAAGTGCCACTTCGAGTCTTATGGAGGACACCACGCTGGAGATAGAACTGCGCACAAGGTATTTCAATCTGGTTTTTATTGGCCTACTCTCTTCAAGGATGCTCATAAGTTTTTCTTGCCTCGTGATGAATGCCAAAGAATTGGTAATATTAGAAGATGTCAAGAAATGCCTATGAATTATTCACTCGTTATTGAACCATTTGATGTTTGGGGCTTTGATTATAAGGGACCTTTTCCTTCCTCTAATGGGTACACACATATTTAAGTTGTTGTTGATTACGTTACTAAGAGGGTAGAAGCTATTCCAACTATTAGTTCTGATCATAACACTTCTATTAAGATGCTTAAAGAAGTTATTTTTCCGAGGTTTCGAGTCCCTAGATATTTAATGACTGATTGTGGTTCACATTTTATTCATGTTGGTTTTCGTAAAATGCTTGCTAAATATGATGTTAACCATAGAATTGCATCTCCATATCATCCTCAGTCTAGTGGTCAAGTAGAATTGAGCAATAGATAGATTAAATTGATTTGCAAAAGACTATTAATAGATCTAGAAAGAATTGGCCTAAGAAACTTGATGATGCATTATGGGCTTATAGAACTGCTTATAAGAATCCTATGGGTATGTCTTCGTATAAAATGGTTTATGGAAAAGCTTGTCACTTACCTCTCGAACTAGAACATAAAGCTTATTTGGCTATTAAAGAGCTCAATTATGACTTCAAACTTGCCGGTGAGAAGAGGCTATTTGACATTAGCTCACTTGATGAATGGAGAATCCAAGCCTATGAGAATTCCAAGTTGTTTAACGAAAAGGTTAAAAGATGGCATGACAAGAGGATACAAAAGTGTGAGTTTAATGTAGGTGATCATGTTTTGCTATACAACTCTCATTTAAGATTTTCTGCAGGAAAGCTTATCTTTAAATGGGAAGGTCCTTACATTATCGAGGAGGAGTATTGTTCTGGTGCCATCAAGATCAACAACGCCGAAGGTACAAATCCGAAGGTGGTAAACAGTCAAAGAATCAAACATTATATCTCAAGTACTCCCATAAATGTTGAGACCAATATAATTAATACCAAAACACCAGAGAAGTACATAAGGGACACTTTCCAGAATGTTTCAGACTCCGAAAAGGAATAGGTATGTGGTACGGTAAGTAAAGTGACTCCAAAACAGTTCTAATGGCAATTTTTCTCCGTTTTGGAATATTTAAAAAATTAGGAAAAATAAAAGTAGTCCGAAATAAGCACGAGAAGACCACAAGGGTGGAGGGTGCGCCCTACCCCCTGGGCGTGCCCCCTGCCTTGTGGCCACCTCGTGTGCCCTCCGGACTTCGTTTTCTTGCACAATACTTCTTTTGGTCGGTAAAAATTCATTATATAATCTCCCAAAGGTTTTGACAACCGTACCATGGCAAAACCCCATGTTTTCGTTTTGAGTTGTTTCTACAGCAGATTTGGGGCAAGATGTCTTCGCAAGAGTCAGTCGGGGAGAGTCGTGTCTCTCATCCGACGTTGGGCTGATACGTCTCCAACGTATTGATGCGGCTTGAAGCTGCGTCGGTATTTCCCCAAAGAGGAAGGGATGATGCAGCACAGCGACGGTAGGTATTTCCCTCAGTGATGAAACCAAGGTTATCAAACCAGTAGGAGAACCAAGCAACAATACGTAAACGGCACCTGCACACAAATAACAAATACTCGCAACCCGACGTATTAAAGGGGTCGTCAATCCCTTTCGGGTAACGGCGCCAGAAATTGGCAAGCGGATGTGAATAAATTGTAGTAGATTGATAGATCAAACGCCAAATAAAATAAATAAGAATAAATTGCAGCAAGGTATTTTTGGTTTAATATATCTGAAAATAAAAGCAAAGGAAAATAGAATGCAAAGGCAAATAATATGAGAAAGAGATCGGGGGGCGTAGATTTCACTAGTGGCTTCTCTTGAGAAAAATAGCAAACGGTGGGTAAACGAATTACCATTGGGCAATTGATTGAACTTCAAATAATCATGACGATATCCAGGCAATGATCATTATATAGGCATCACATCCAAGATTAGTAGACCGACTCCTGCCTGCATCTACTACTATTACTCCACACATCGACTGCTATCCAGCATGCATCTAGTGTATTAAGTTCATGGAGAAATGGAATAATGCAATTAGAATGATGACATGATGTAGACAAGACCTATTTATTTAGAAATAGACCCCATCATTTTATCCTTAGTAGCAACAATACATATGTGTCAGCTCCCCATCTGTCACTGGGATCAAGCATCATAAGATCGAACCCACTACAAAGCACCTCTTCCCATTGTAGGATAACTAGATCAAGTTGGCCAAACAAAACCCAAATATCAGAGAAGAAATGCGAGGATATAAGCAATCATGCATATAAGAGATCAAAGAAACTCAAATAACTTTCATGGATAAAAAGAGATAGATCTGATCATAAACTCAAAGTTCATCAGATCCCAACAAACACACCGCAAAAGAGTTACATCATATGGATCTCCAAGAGACCATTGTATTTATAATCAAACGAGAGAGAGGAAGCCATCTAGATACTAACTACAGACCCGAAGGTCTACAAAGAACTACTCACGCATCATCAGAGAGGCACCAATGGAAGTGGTGAACCCCTCCGTGATGGTGTCTAGATTTGATCTGGTGGTTCTAGACTCTGCGGCAGCTGGAATTGATTTTCGGCGACTCCCCTAGGGTTTCTGTAATATTGGGGTATTTATAGAGTAAAGAGGTGGTCCGGGGGGCACCCGAGGTGGGCACAACCCACCAGGGTGCGCCTGGGCCTCCAGGCACGCCCAAGTGGGTTGTGCCCACCTCGGTGACCTCCCGTGCCACTTCTTTGCTCTATAAATACCCCAATATTCTAGAAACCCAAGGGAGTCGACAAAAATCAATTCCAGCCGCCACAAGTTCCAAAAACATCGGATCCAATATAGACACCATCACGGAGGGATTCATCATCCTCATTGGTGCCTCTCTGATGATGCGTGAGTAGTCTTTTGTACACCTTCGGGTCCCTAGTTGGTAGCTAGATGGCTTCCTCTCTCTCTTTTGATTCTCAATACAATGGTTTCTTGGAGATCCATATGATGTAACTCTTTTTGCGGTGTGTTTGTTGGGATCCGATGAACTTTGAGTTTATGATCAAATCTATGTTTTTATCCATGAAAGTTATTTGAGTCTTTTGATCTCTTATATGCATGATTACTTACAGCCTCATATTTCTTCTCTGATATTTGGATTTTGTTTGGCCAACTTGATCTATTTATCTTGCAATGGGAAGAGGTGCTTTGTGATGGGTTTGATCTTACGGTGCTTGATCACGGTGACAGTAGGGGAACCGACATGTATGTATTATTGCTATTAAGGATAACAAGATGGGGTCTATTTCTACATAAATAGATCTTGTATACATCATGTCATCATTCTTATTGCATTACTCCGTTTCTCGATGAACTTAATACACTAGATGCATGCTGGATAGCGGTCGATGTGTGGAGTAATAGTAGTAGATACAGGCAGGAGTCGGTCTACTAATCTTGGACGTGATGCATATATAATGATCATTGCCTGGATATCTTGACGGTTATTTGAAGTTCTATCAAGTTCCCAACAGTAATTTGTTTACCCACCATTTGCTATTTTTCTCGAGAGAAGCCACTAGTGAAACCTACGGCCCCCGGGTCTCTTCTTTATTATATTTGCCTTCGCGGTCTATTTTTATTTGCTTTTATTTTCAGATCTATTAATCCAAAAACCCAAAAATACCTTGCTGCAATTTTTATTTATTTATTTTATCTCGGGTTTCCGCGAAATCCATTTATCCAATCTACTACAATTTTACCTATCTTTTTACCCGTGAGGGATTGACAACCCTCTCTTACGTCGGGTTGCAAGTATTTGTTATTTGTGTGCAGGAGTTGTTTACGTGGTGTTGCGTGGTTCTCCTACTGGTTCGATAACATTGGTCTCATCACCATGGGAAATACCTACATTTGATATGCTGCATCATCCCTTCCCCGTTTGGGAAATACCGACGTAGTTCAAGCAAACATAAAAAGGAATTTCTGGCGCCGTTGCCAGGGAGACATCATCAACATCTACCAGGTTCCTAATCACAAATCTCATCTCCTTGCAATTTACATTATTTGCCATTTTCCTCTTGTGTCCCTCTCCCCCACTTCACAAAAATTTGTCGTTTTATTCGCCCTCTTTTTCGTTCGTCGTTTTCTCGTCAGATCTATTTTTGAGTGCAATCTTGTTGCATAGTCACAATGACTCAAGAGAACACCAAGTTGTGCGATTTCTCCAATACCAACAACAATGATTTTATTAGCACTCTGATTGCTCCTCCCGCCACTAGTGCAGACTCTTGTGATATTAATACCGCTTTGCTGAATCTTGTTATGAAAGATCAATTTGTCTGTACTCCTAATGAGGATGCCGCGTCCCATCTTAAAACATTCATGGAATTATGCAATATGCAAAAGAAAAAAGATGTGGACAATGATGCTGTGAAGTTGAAATTATTTCCGTTTTCTTTGCGAGATCGTTCAAAAATTTGGTTTTATTCGTTGCCCCACAATAGTATCAATTCTTGGGATTGGTGCAAAGATGCTTTTATTACTAAATATTTTCTGCCCGAAAAAATTATTTCCCTTAGAAACTAGATCATGAATTTCAAGCAACTTGAACATGAGAATGTTGCGCAATCTTGGGAAAGGATGAAACTAATGCTAAGGAATTGCCCAACTCATGGGTTAAATCTTTGGATGATCATACAATTTTTTTATGCGGGGTTGAATTTTGTTTCTCGTAATATTTTGGATTCAACCGCGGGTGGTACTTTTATCGAAATTACGTTGGGTGAAGCCACCAAATTTCTTGATAATATTATGGTAAATTATTCACAATGGCACACCGAAAGAGCTCCTACTAGTAAAAAAAGTTAATTCGGTTGAAGAAATTTCTTCTTTGAGTGAAAAAGTTGATGCTCTTATGAAATTGGTTGCTAATGAAAGTGCTCCTATTGATTTTAATGATGTGCCTTTGTCTACTTTGATTGAGCAAAATAGTGATGCCATTGATGTGAATTTATCTCTTGAAACAATTTCAATAACAATGCTTATAGAGGTAATTTTAATCCTAGGCATTTTCCTAGTAATTCCTCTAATAATTATGGTAATTCCTATGGCAATCCTTCTTATAATAATAGGAACACCTCTGATCTTGAGAATAATATTAAAGAATTTATCAATACTCAAATAGTTTTTAATGCTACAATAGAAGAAAACTTGAATAAGATTGATGATATGTCTAGAAGTATTGATAGAATTTCTCATGATGTAGAAAATCTCAAGATGAAATTTTTTGTGCCGAAGATTGAGGAATCAATTAAAGCTTTGTATGTTTCTATGGATGAAAGTAAGAAAAGAATCGCTATGCTTAGAGCTAGAAGAGAATTTTTAGAAAAAGTGGTTTCTTTCTTAAAAGTGATTAAGATCTTAAAATGATTGGTGTTTCCTGTATCAATTCTTTGTTTAGTAAAATTAAGATTGATAATAAAGGGACTGAAGGAGAGTCAACTTTAGCTAGAAAGTGTCCCGATAATTCGGAGGGTGAAAATCTTGTCGAGAAAATTGATTAAAGTGGGTTTGAAGAGGTCAAAACTTTAACTAGTGATGTGCCCACTCTTTTGGATTGCAAAGACTTTAATTATGATAGTTTCTCTTTGATTGATTGTATTTATTTGTTGCAATCCATGATAAATTCACCCCATGCTTATGAACAAAATAAAGCTTTTACTAAACATATTGTTGATGCTATGATGAAAGCTTTGGAAGAAAAGTTGGAATTAGATATTTCAATTTCTAGAAGATTGCATGATGAATGGAACCTACTATCAAAGTCAAGATTAAAAATTATGAGTGTTTTGCTTTATGTGACTTGGGTGCTAGTGTTTCTACAATTCTGAAATCTTTATGTGATGTGCTTGGTCTTACTGATATTGAAGAATGTTCTCTAAATTTGCACTTGGCGGATTCCACTATTAAAAAGCCTATGGGAAGAATTAATGATGTTCTTATTCTTGCAAATAGGAATTATGTGCCCATAGATTTTATTGTTCTTGATATTGATTGCAATCCGTCTTGTCCAATTATTCTTGGTAGACCGTTTTTACGTACTACTGGTGTCATGATTGATATGAGAGAAGGCAATATTAAATTTCAATTTCCACTAAGGAAGGGTATGGAACACTTCCCTAGAACTAGAATTGTCGGTGTACAAAAGTAGGGGCCTTTCTGTACCCCTTTACTTGTGCACGGGCAGTTGTAGCCACACCTGCGAGCATGCTTGGTGGGGCATAGGAAGGAAAGATATGAGGCTGCCAAGGCAGTACTCAAGCCAGAGGCGCGAAGAGCAAAAGGACAAGGTAGACTTCCCCCGGCAGGGCCCTTGCCGGGGCGGCCTACATAGCCCCGGCAAGAGCCTTGTCGGGGCGGCTTGCCCTATACCAGCGAGGCCGCCACCCTCGAGCCTGAGAGTTTTGACACCATCGACAACATCAAGACCCAGGCTCAGGGGCGCCTGTGTGGTGGCATGAAGATCTTTGTGAGGACCAAAGGCCTACAAGCCTAAATGAGAACTAGAAGACGAAGACCCCCGGCAAAGATCCTTGCCGGGGGATGACCGAAGACCCCCGGCAAGACTCTTGCCGGGGACGCTTGTGAGGCCCCGGCAAGACCCTTGCCAGGGACATCTACGGGGCCGCAGCTAGGCCTGCACCCGCCGATTAGGCACGTACTCGTGTGGCAGCGTGAAGCTTCTAGGCCAACTAGGCAAGCGCTTGCATGGTGGCATGCAGATCTTTGTGAAGATCCTGTCACCGTACCAGCACAGTAGCCAACCAACCAGCATGGCGCTGCATGCCTCGTCAGCTTGGACGTGCGCCGAAGCAAGGCGAGGCGGCGATGGACGGGACGAGCCTCGTTGCCACCCCCGATAAAGCAAGAGGGCACGTCAGCAGCGCATTAAATCCATTTATCCTACGGTGTCAGATGATAAACTTGTACATTGTAGATACTTTGCACCTCATGTGTGTCGTTGTGGAGACCCCTTTGACATATAAAAGGAGGCCCGAGGCGTATTGAGGAAGGAGGGGGACTTTTTGAACTGGGGACGCACCGCAGCTAGTTCAAGAACTCAAGAACACTAAATATACCCAAAAGCAGGAGTACGGTTTTACGCATTGTTTGCGGCCCAAACCTGGGTAAAAATCCCCTCGTGCTGATCTACTAGACCTGCTCTTTACGCAGCCCCACGCCCCGCCAATCGTAGAAGGGATTCCTCGGGATCCTATAGGTGTCGTTTCCCCGACATCTTTGGCGCGCCAGGTAGGGGGGCACAGGCTGTGGAAATCTGATCTACAAGTCAACACATCGACTCCTTCATCGCGATGGCTCCAAGGAGGAGGTTAAAGTCATCTCCTTCACTCTGGTGCCATGAGCAGGGAGAACGGTGTCGTCTGCAGCCGCAACAATCATCCGCGTGGCGATGAAAATCTAAGTCACGCAAAACCTTGAGCAATTTCCTTTTTTATATAGGGTTATCTTCCTCAAAAGATCTTGCTCCTTGTATGGAGAACCTGCACGCAAAGGAACCCTTCCTCTATTGGCAACGCCCTTGTTTTGTTTCGAGTCCGCTCAACAGTTCAAGCGGCTGCGCCGAGAATGGCAAGCTGGCTTGCCCGGCGGCAAGCGTCCCCCGGCAGGCTGCTAAGGATCTGTTCATCAAAGCGCCACACCACGGGATTACACGCCGCAAACCTATCCAACTAAGCTTAGGGTGCGTACATACAAAGAAAGATCAAACAGGAAGATAGCATGCACTATTTCAGAATATTGCAAAGTTATATTACATCAATGGTTGCCGCGGTTCTAACTTAAGATAAAAATTTCTTGGTCATGAACTCGCAGCGGCAATGAGAAACGGGGTGGCTAGTCCCGGCGCTGGCCCTCCACCCTCTTGACTCCATCGATGCAGCTGATGATGGGCTCGATGCGCTCTTCGAGCGTCGTGAGCTCCACATCCTCCGACAAGCTCTCGAGCGCGTTGGCGAAGTCAATGTTGGGGTTCCAGAACGCCACCTTGGTGAGCACCTTGGTCAGGGCGCCCCGACAAAGCCTCCGGGCCTCATTGGCCAGATAAGTCGCTCGATTGGAGTGGAACTGCTCCAGGGCGTCGAGGACATGCTCGAAGAACAAGATCAGCCTGGCATTGGGGCTTGTGTTCGCCTCCTGGGAGAACCTGATGTCCGGCATGCCCATGACGGCAAGCTACATGGTGAGCTTCTCTGCAACGTCGATCAGGCGGCCGATCTAGAGATTTACGCTGCCCACATAGTCATTGTGGGCAGCCGCGTCATCCTTTCGCATCTGCCTCTCGCTCTCAAGGGCCTTGTTTAGGGTCTCCCCATGGGACATGACCTCCGAAAGCGTCCCTTCCAAGGTGTTCAGTTTCAGCTTCAGATCATCAATGGCGCCATTGGCCTCGGAGAGCAGCTTGGTCTTGTCGGAGATGGCGACCTGTAAATCCGCCAGAGTGCGGTTGGCCGTATCCCTCTCTTCCGTCGGCCCCGAGATCTCCTTCTTCAGTCACTCCCGCTCCAGCTCCAGCTTCTCCACCTTACCAGCTTGGTCCAAGGCCAGAGCATCAAGTGCATCCTTGTGCTTCTGCTCTAGCTCCTGGGTCTGCTGCGCGATGATCTTCCTGACCTCCTCGTCCCTACCGTGGAGCGTGGCGGCAAGTGCCTGCTCACGCACGACGAGGTCTTCCTCCTGGCTGTCTAGCAGAGCTTGCTGCTGCTTCCGAGCAGCTTCGTCCTTGGCAGCATGTTCCTTCGCCACCTCTTGGGCCTTCTCGACGTCAGCCTGCTTCAGGATGAGTTCTCGCTTGCGGTCATCCAACTCACCATGGGCGGTCCTCAGTTCCTCTCGGGCCTCGCTGAACCAGACTTGCGTCTGGGTGACACGCTCCTGAAAATCCGCTTCCGCCTTGTCCATATCCGCCATCCTAGAGTTCACCTTATCCTGGCGGGCACGGTGGAGTGCCTTGAGCTTCTGTAAATTGGCGCTCATGGCCCTGAGGAGCTGCTCCTCTTGGGAATAGCCGCCGCTGGCGCTCGGTTCGTTGACAACCTGGAATCCGGTGGTGGCGAGCGCCTCATCGTCGAACACCTCCCCCTCGGCTGGCACTCTGGTGTCGGCCGTCCCAGGGAAGTGGATGAACAGATCATCACCCACCTTCAAGTACTTGCCCGAGGCGGGGGCTGCGGGGGAGGAAGGCTGTTCATCGGCCGCCCCCTCCACGGCGGGCTCCTTGGCGTCCTCCTCGGCAGCGGCCTTGCTGGCCTCCCCGACAGCAGCCTCGCCGGTCTCCCTGATAGGCCCCTTGTCGGCCTCCTCGGCATCGTACTTGGTGGCTTCCTCAGCCGCGATCCTACTGGTCTCAGCTTCAGCATCCTTGGCGACCTCCTTGATGACGGCGTCGATGTCCACCTGGTCCGTCAAGGGAGGGTTTGGGAACCAGAAAGGAGAATAAGGCAGGGCCAAAATTAAAGTTCGGAACAAAGAAAAGAAAGAACAGGGACGGGAGGCAGGCAACTTACCCGTGCCAAACTGAGAAGAAGTGGTTCCCTCCCCGCCAACGTTCGTTGCTGCCACAGAGCCACCAGCATCCAAGCTCGCCTCCTCCATGCGCATGGGCTCAGCGGAAGGTGCCCTTGCCGGGGACGCCCCTCTGGGTGGCGTGGACGACGGGGACGGCATGTCAGGGGCGGCCCTCAGCGGCTCCTCCTGTTTCCGCTCTCTTCCTTCAAACCCGGCAAGGTTAGCACCAAGGATTCACGCCCCAACGCCCGCTGGTGGGGAGTGAATAACGGACTCATGTTGGGGGCTGAAGCGGGGGCTGTGCCAAGGGCTGTTGTCCAGGCTCATCACCACCAACACCGGCGTGCGCGAAGCGCTTGCCGGGGGCTGGACACCTGATGACCCACAAGTATAGGGGATCTATCGCAGTCCTTTCGATAAGTAAGAGTGTCGAACCCAACGAGGAGCAGAAGGAAATGATAAGCAGTTTTTAGTAAGGTATTCTCTGCAAGCACTGAAATTATCAGTAACAGATAGTTTTGTGAAAAGGTAATTTGTAACGGGTAGCAAGTAATAAAAGTAAATAAGGTGCAGCAAGATGGCCCAAGCCTTTTTGTAGCAAAGGACAAGCCTGGACAAACTCTTATATAAAGGAAAACGCTCCCGAGGACACATGGGAATTATCGTCAAGCTAGTTTTCATCACGCTCATATGATTCGCGTTCGTTACTTTGATAATTTGATATGTGGGTGGACCAATGCTTGGGTACTACCCTTCCTTGGACAAGCATCCCACTTATGATTAACCCCTCTTGCAAGCATCCGCAACTACAAAATAAGTATTAAGGTAAACCTAACCATAGCATGAAACATATGGATCCAAATCAGCCCCTTACGAAGCAACGCATAAACTAGGGTTTAAGCTTCTATCACTCTAGCAACCCATCATCTACTTATTACTTCCCAATGCCTTCCCTTAGGCCCAAATAATGGTGAAGTGTCATGTAGTCGACGTTCACATGACACCACTAGAGGAAAGACAACATACATCTCATCAAAATATCGAACGAATACCAAATTCGCATGACTACTTATAGCAAGACTTCTCCCATGTCCTCAGGAACAAACATAACTACTAACAAATCATATTCATGTTCATAATTAGAGGGGTATTAATATGCATAAAGGATCTGAACATATGGTCTTCCACCAAGTAAACCAACTAGCATCAACTACAAGGAGTAATCAACAGTACTAGCAACCCACAGGTACCAATATGAGGATTTGAGACAAAGATTGGATACAAGAGATGAACTAGGGTTTGAGATGAGATGGTGCTGGTGAAGATGTTGATGGAGATTGACCCCCTCCCGATGAGAGGGTCGATGGTGCTGATTTCCCCCTCCCGGAGGGATGTTTCCCCGGTAGAACAGCTCTGCCGGAGCCCTAGATTGGTTCCGCCAAGGTTCCACCTCGTGGCGGCAGAGTTTCATCCCGAGAGCTTGCTTATGATTTTTTCCAGTGTGAAAGACTTCATATAGCCAAAGATGGGCACCGAAGGCCTACCAGGGGGCCCACGAGATAGGGGGCGCGCCCCCCACCCTCGTGGATGGTGGGTGGCCCCCCTCTGGTGCTTCCTTCGCCCAATATTTTTTATATATTCTAAAAATGACTCATGTGGAGTTTCGGGACTTTTGGAGTTGTGCAGAATAGGTCTCTAATATTTGCTCCTTTTCCAACCTAGAATTCTAGCTACCGGCATTCTCCCTCTTCGTGCAAACCATGTAAAATAAGAGAGAATAGGCATAAGTATTGTGACATAACGTGTAATAGCAACCCATAGTGCAATAAATATTGATATAAAAGCATGATGCAAAATGAACGTATCAACACCCGTCGAAGCCTGGGCTCTCTTCGCCGCCCTCTGGGCCAGCGTCTCCATGTCGCTACAAAGGTAAGACCAAGTCAGGGAAAGATGACACGGGCATAGGGTCAGGAAATGATGAGGGGCGAGATGCTTACTCGTCCTCCTCCGCTGGTCTCCTCTTTCTCTTTGGGCTGAAGGACCCAAGATCGAAATTGGCCTCTGGGGCGGCGTCCGCAGGGGGAGGAGAAGGGGACGGAGTCCCGGGCCGCTTGGAAGAGGAAGAGGCGGCGGCTGTGACCTTCTTCGCTGCCGCACCTCTCGTCTGGCGCCCCGGCTGCGCCTGGGCCTGTTGCCGCTGTGTGGCCCTGCCGGGCTGGACCGGCTCGCCGGAGCCAGCCCGCCGCAGGATGCGTTTCCTCCTCAGGGCCGAGGAGTCATCCACCTCAGTCTCCTCTTCGGCCGACTCCTCGACCGCTTCTTCAACAAGGGGAACCCCAGCACCGGCGCCGTCGGGATCCCTAGCAGACCCCATCCACTCGGCAAACTCCCTCTCTTCCGCGGCCACGTCGGCCTCGTCCTCCACGGTGTCGAGGCTGTCGGCCTCCTCGGCAAGTACTGCCTCCTCCGCCCTGGCGGCAATGTACGCCAGCTCCTCCACAGTGGTGTCACGGATGAGCTGTGACTCGTCGTGAATGTACCTCTCCGACAAGTTGTTGAAGAATGCCTGCACCAGCTCCACTGTTGGCTCAACACGGGTCGGATCGAGGCCGTGCGCATTGAAAACTGGCATCATGGTGATGATGGCGGTCTGGCAAGAGTTGTTGCTCAACGGGACCACCCCCGCTGGCAACCCGAACAGAGACTTGCTGGCCTTGGCATCCTTGCCAGTCTTCTCGGCCTTGCCGGTCCTCTTGACCCCGCCGACCTCATCGACCTTGAGCTGAAAAAGCCTCTGGCAAAGATGAGCATGTTGCATCACCATGAAGTTGTGGTTTAGGCCGGGGCGGAGCCTCATGATATCGGTTGCGTTCCTGAAATCCCAAGCCGGCCTCCCCTTATTATGCAGCGGAGCAATCCGGCGGCGGATGAAGTCAGGCCCGATCATTTCGAGAGTGAGGCCGGCCGAGGTGAGGCGATGGATCCTGGTGATGGCGACCGTGAGCTTCTCTTCGTCGGCATCGAGGTCGCCCCAGTCCTTGCTGTGGACTGGTGGCCTCTGACGGACCCAGCAGAACTCTTGCAGATCTGTCTCCTCGATCCAGCACCACCGGCCCTGCCACTCGTCCCACCTCTCCTTCTAGGCACCCTTCGGGTACGTGCCCCTGCTCTGGGTCCTCAGGATCCAGGTGATGCAGCCCGAGATGGCACCCCCTGGCTGGATGCGAGGGGTGAAGTAATGGCGGAAGAGCGCCGAGCTGGGATGCACTCTGGTGAAGCCCTCACAAAGGTGGGCAAAGAAGGCCATGCACACCACGGCGTTCAGCGTGAAGTCCAGAAGGTGGAAACCGTAGGTGTGCATGATGTCGTTGAAGAAATCTGAGAAAGGGGGCAGAGCCCACAGGAGAAATAGTCGACAAAGAAAGGGTGCCGGTTTGGACCGGCCTTGGCGAAGGGGGCCGGGACGATGCGCGTGGTGGGATACCCCGACGTCTCCCTTCCCCACACGGGCTTGAACTTCTCCTTGAGGGTGAGCATGTCAACCGTCGAGGTGAAGAGGGTGCATTGTGTCTGTAGCTCCACCAACTCGCTCTCTGGTGCCTCCTTCCCTCCGGCATCCTTGGCTGCTCCCTTTCCCTTGCCTGACTTGGGCGCCATGGCGGCTGAGAGGGGGTGAGGGATCAAGGGAAATGTGGGCGCGGCGGTAGCGAGCGGAGGCAAAAACTTTGATTCGCGCTTGGAGAAGAAGAGGAGAGATGGCGGTTCCAAGATTGGAAAAGGCGTGGAGGGGGGGGGTAAATGAGAAGCGCCCCTGCGACTTCCTCTTTCTTTTATGGGGAAGACATGGGCTGCCTCTTTACTATTCACCGTAAGGTGACGCAAGCGTGCTACAACCATGCCACGCACGACCCCCATGTCATGCACTCAATGTGGGTCATGGGGAAGCGCAACTGGTGAAGGAGTTACCGCAGTTAAAACTCTGCCACGCATGCCCGCGCACCGTTCTGGGCCTAGCCCAACAACGCCTTGCACTTATGTGTGGCCCAGGGCCGGGGGCTCCTATCGGTGTACAAAAGTAGGGGCCTTTCTGTACCCCTTTACTTGTGCACGGGCAGTTGTAGCCACACCTGCGAGCATGCTTGGTGGGGCAGAGGAAGGAAAGATACGAGGCTGCCAAGGCAGTACTCAAGCCAGAGGCGTGAAGAGCAAAAGGACAAGGTAGACTTCCCCGGGCAAGGCCCTTGCCGGGGCGGCCTACATAGCCCCGGCAAGAGCCTTGCCGGGGTGGCTTGCCCAATACCAGCGAGGCCACCACCCTCGAGCCTGAGAGTTTTGACACCAGCGACAACATCAAGACCTAGGCTCGGGGGCGCCTGTGTGGTGGCATGCAGATCTTTGTGAGGACCAAAGGCCTGCAAGCCTAAATGAGAAACAAAAGACGAAGACCCCCGGCAAAGATCCTTGCCGGGAGACGACCGAAGACCCCCGGCAAGACTCTTGCCGGGGACGCTCGCGAGGCCCCGGCAAGACCCTTGCCGGGGACTCTGCGGGGCCGCAGCTAGGCCCGCACCCGCAGATTAGGCACGTACTCGCGTGGCAGTGTGCAGCTTCTAGGCCAACTAGGCAAGCGCCTGCATGGTGGCATGAAGATTTTCGTGAAGGCCCTATCACCGCACCAGCACAATAGCCAGCCAGCCAGCATGGCGCCGCATGCCTCGTCAGCTTGGACGCGTGTTCAAGCAAGGCGAGGTGGCGACAGACGGGACGAGCCTCGTTGCCACCCCCGATAAAGCAAGAGGGCACGTGGCAGTGCATTAAATGCATTTTTCCTACGGTGCCAGGTGATAAACTTGTACACTGTAGATACTTTCCACCTCCTGTGTGCCACTGTGGCGACCCCTTTGACATATAAAAGGAGGCCCGAGGCGTACTGAGGAAGGAGGGGGACTTTTTGAACTAGGGATGCACCGCAGCTAGTTCAAAACTCAAGAACACTAAATATACACAAAATCAGGACTATGGTTTTACGCATTGTTTGCGGCCCAAACTTGGCTAAAGATCCCCTCACGCTGATCTTCTAGACCTGCTCTTTGCGCAGCCCCATGCCCCGCCAACTGTATAAGGGATTCCCCGGGATCCCATAGGTGTCGTTTCCCCGACAAGAATTAAGCCACCATATAAATCAATCGTGATGGCATCATATGGATCTAGAAACAAAGAGGACAACACTTGATCCTTTGCATTATGCCTAGCTAGGGGCATAAAACAGAAGCGCTTGTTGGGAGGCAACCCAATGAATAAAATTTATTTGTCTTTTTCTTTTTGTTCTTGAGTGTTTGCACAATTATGCTACTTTTATGATTGTGTTTTTTTGTATTTTAATTAGTGTTTGTGCCAAGTAAAGCCTTTGGGATCATGTTGGGTGATAGTTAATTTGATCTTGCTGAAAAACGGAAACTTTTGCGCCCAGAAGAATATTTTTCGTTTTTAACAGAAGCTCGATAAAATACTTTTTTGCATAAAATTAATATACAAATTTCTCACGTTTTCCTAATTTTTCAAAAAAATTGGAGTTATAGAAGTATTCGAAATCTCCAGATTGCTACAGACTGTTCTATTTTAGACAGATTCTGTTTTCTTTGCGTTGTGTGCTTGTTTTGATGACTATGGTTTTCTTTGAAGAGTTTTTGCCACAGAAAAGTTGGAATAAAGTAGATATAATGCAAAAATAAATATGAATGGGTTTTTAACAGTACTTATAGTAGTGATTTGCTTTCTTATACTAACGGATCTCACGAAGGTTTTGTTGAGTTTTGTGTGATTGAAGTTATCAAGTTTTGGGTGACTTTTCAATGGATGAAGGAAGAAAGTTTAGCAAAAGGTTAAGCTTGGGGATGCCCATGTAATCCCAAGATAATATTCAAGAAGTATCAAGCAACTAAGCTCGGGGATTCCCTGGGTGGCATCCCCTCTTTCTTCTAACAACCATCTGTATTTTACTTGAAACTATATTTTTATTCGTCACATATTATGAGTTTTGCTAGGAGTGTCTTGTATGATATGAGTCTTTGCTTGTTTTGCTTTATGTTTTTAGTCATGAATCCTTGCTGGACACACCTATTTGAGAGAGACAAATTTATGCCATGACTTGTTAGAATTGCTCTCTATGCTTCACTTAAATCTTTATGAGCTATGGAATTGCTCTAGTGCTTCACTTATATATTTTTGAGCATGGTGTGCTTTAGTATTTTTGAAGAAATGCTCTCATGCTTCACTTAGATTTATTTGAGAGTTATTAAAAAATTCAAGAAATTCTCTCTTGCTTCACTTAAATTATTTTGACCGAAGAAAAAAAATTATGCTCATGTTCTTCACTTAGATATGTTTGAGCTATCAAAAGCAACATATGAAATTAGTCCCATTGTGATAGATATCCAAGGATGATATAATAAAAACTTTCATGAAGATCATTGGACAAAATAAAGTTGATTCCTTGTAATAGTTTTGAGATATGTCGGTATAATATGTGAGTCATGTTGATGAGTAAATATGCTTTAGTAAGAATATTGGTGTTAAGGTTTGTGATTCCCTATGCAAGCACGATAGTCAATATTTATGCAATGAAATTACATTCTACTTGTGGTTCATTATTCGGTGTTAGTTTAGCTTAATGCTCGCTTATGAGATTATTCGTTTCTTGGTTGGTCGCTTCTCAATCTTTTGCTAGCCTTCATTTGCACTAAGTATGATCACTACTTGTGCATCCAAAATCCTTCAAACCAGTTTTACCATATGAGTCCACTATACCTATCTATATGTGGTATTCTTTTGCCGTTCTAAGTAAATTTGTATGTGCCATCTCTAATTTTCAAAATAAACTTCTCTTTTGTGTGCTCGTACCGCTCATGAAATGGTAGGGGGGTGGCTGGTATATTTCCATCCTAGATATGTTATTCTCAAGATGAGTGTTTATTCACTTGTCATTGCACGAGAGTACGGCAAAGGTATTAGGGATGCCCAGTCCCGAAATGAAAAATGAATTTACTTTATGTCGTCAAATAATAAATTCCTTGGAAAGTGTTGGTATGGAAGGCACCCATGGATACGGTTAGCCATGGAAAGTGAAAGTATGGTGGAAAAAGGAATAAACTTTATTTTCTGTTTGGGAACTGCCTATGATATATCTAGCATGGAAAGTATTGGGAACTACTCGGTCATTTTCTTTGACAAGAAAAGAATGCCTCCCAAAATGTTTTATCTCTATCTTTTTCGCTTTGAGCTCTGGCACGTCTACAAATCCCTACTTCCCTATACGAAGGGCCTTTCTATTTACTTTATGCAATTTTTATTTTTATTTGAGTCTCCATCTTCTCTTATAAAGCACCAACTAAGGGGCACTATGATCGTACTTGAGCATTGGGTGTAGCTAATATGCGAGTGTGTTTCATGAATGGATCAATGACTAAGCATAATGGGCTAGGGTTAACTTGCTTTAGTGTTGATATTTTGAAAGACATGGTTTCTTGTTGATATGCTTGAGTATTAAAGTCCTCATGTCAAAACTAGACTATTGCTTTGAACCATATAAAAGTCCAATTGTCCATGCTATAAAAGAAAGAATATGTGTTGAACATGTTTGGCAGCATTCCACATCAAAAATTCTGTTTTTATCATTTACCTACTCGAGGACGAGCGAGAATTAAGCTTGGGGATGCTGATACGTCTGCAATGTATCTATAATTTTTTATTGTTCCATGTTGTTATATTATCATCTTGGATATTTTACAATCATTTTATATCATTTTTTGGTACTAACCTATTGACATAGTGTCAAGTGCCAGTTGCTTTTTTTCCTTGTTTTTTACATCACAGAAAATCAATACCAAACGGAGTCCAAACGTAGCAAAACATTTTGTGCATTTTTTTATGGACCAGAAGACACCCAATGGGCTCGAGAAGCACCTGGGGGTGCCCCGATGGGGTACAACCCACCAGGACGCGCCTGGGCCCCTAGGTGCTCCCAGGTGGGTTGTGCCCACCTCGGTGGCCTCCCGCACTACCTCTTTGCTCTATAAATACCCCAATATTCCAAAAACCCTAGGGGAGTCGACGAAAATCAATTCCAGCCGCCGCAAGTTCTAGAAACACCAGATCCAATCTAAACACCATCACGGAGGGGTTCATCATCCTCATTGGTGCCTCTCCGATGATGCGTGAGTAGTCTTTTGTAGACCTTCGGGTTCATAGTTGGTAGCTAGATGGCTTCCTCTCTCTCTTTTGATTCTTAATACAATGGTCTCTTGGAGATCCATATGATGTAACTCTTTTTGCGATGTGTTTGTTGGGATCCGATGAACTTTGTGTTTATGATCAGATCTATGTTTTTATCCATGAAAGTTATTTGAGTCTTTTGATCTCTTACATGCATGATTACTTATAGCCTCGTATTACTTCTCTGATATTTGGGTTTTGTTTGGCCAACTTGATCTATTTATCTTGCAATGGGAAGAGGTTCTTTGTGATGGGTTCGATCTTATGGTGCTTGATCCCAGTGACAGAAGGGGAACCGAGCGTATGTATCGTTGCTATTAAGGATAACAAGATGGGGTATATTTCTACATAAATAGATCTTGTCTACATCATGTCATCGTTCTTATTGCATTACTATGTTTCTCCATGAACTTAAGACACTAGATGCATGCTTGATAGCGGTCGATGTGTGGAGTAATAGTAGTAGATGTAGGCAGGAGCCGGTCTACTAATCTTGGACGTGATGCCTATATAATGATCATTGCCTAGATATTGTCATGATTATTTGAAGTTCTATCAATTTCCCAACAGTAATTTCTTTACCCACCATTTGCTATTTTTCTCAAGAGAAGCGACTAGTGAAACTTATGGCCCCCGGGTCTCTTCTTTATTATATTTGCCTTCGCAATCTATTTTTATTTGCTTTTATTTTCAGGTCTATTCATCCAAAAACCCAAAAATACCTTGCTGCAATTTTTTATATTTATTTTATTTCCCGTTCCCGCAAGATCCATTTATCCAATCTACTACAATCCTGTGGTTCTCCTACTGGTTCGATAACCTTGATCTCATCACTGAGGGAAATACCTACCATTGATGTGCTGCATCATCCCTTCCTCTTCGGGGAAATACCGACGTAGTTCAAGCAAACATCACGGGCCCAAGAGCAAACAGTGAAGCTGACCACTTTGGGCAATCAACGGAGGGAAAGATGGAGGCCAACTTGAAAAGGGTGGATGCCATGGAGGAGGATCAAGAAATTACCTGTCGTCTTCAAACTGGATTCATGCTGGAGGAACTTCAAAGCTCAGCAATACCAAATTCAGCCATCCCTCCCAATGCTAAATTTATCTCTTATGAAATATGAAAACGAGTGTTGCTTCCCCCCCCCCTCGCGGCTATGAAACATCCATGGTTGAATGGAGCTCTAGCCGTCACGGGTAAACTTCGCAAAGAGGTAATGGATCTTAAGCAGCAAAATAATAGGCTCGAGGAGGAGAATCGCATCCTAAGGGGCATCATCGCTAAGAAAATCACATCACCACCTCCCAAGAAAGAGACATAAATACATGGGTATGGGAACTCCCCTTGGCCACTACCAAGCTTGGGGGAGGTGCCCCGGTATCGTATCACCATCACACCTTTATCTTTATCGTTTTTCTTAGTTCAATCCTTTTGGTTATATCTTGATCTAGTAGAATAAAGTTTTAGCATGATCTAGCTTTGAGTTTTGTTTCAAGATCTATCTATGTAATCGAGACCTTGAGTTATATATAATAAAGAGTAGTTTTGAATTGAGAGCTTTGCTTTCTTGCTATGATCTTGAGGGGATAAAATAAAAGAAAGAATAAAAAGATCATATAGTGAACTTATGGAGAGTCATGACTTCACATATAAAGAGTATGATGAATAAAATTTGTTGAGAGTTGACAAACATAGTTTTGGTCATTGTTGCAATTAATAGGAAGTAATAAAGAAAGAGAGGCTTCACATATAAATATACTATCTTGGACATCTTTTGTAATTGTGAGCACTCATTAAAATATGACATGCTAAAAAGTTGATGTTGGACAAGGAAGACAACATAATGGGTTATGTTTTCTTATATCTAAATAGAAGTTATATTGTCATGGATCCTCCAACATGTTGAGCTTGCCTTTTCCTCTCAACCTAGCCAAATTATTTGCACCAAGTAGAGATACTACTCGTGCTTCCAAACTTCCCTTAAACCAGTTTTTCCATGAGAGTCCACCATACCTGCCTATGGATTGAGTAAGATCCTTCAAGTAAGTTGTCATCGGTGCAAGCAATAAAAATTTCTCTTTCAATATGTATGATCTATTAGTGTGAAGAAAATAAGTTTTATACAAACTTGTGATATGGAAGAAATAAAAGCGACGGACTACATAATAAAGTTCTTTATCACAATTGGCAATATAAAGTGACATTATTTTGCATTAAGATTTTGTGCATCCAACCATAAAAGCGCATGACAACCTCTGCTTCCCTCTGCGAAGGGCCTATCTTTTACCTTTATCTTCCACCCTTATACAAGAGTCATGGTGATCTTCACCTTTCCTTTTTACACTTTTTCCTTTGGCAAGCACTATGTGTTGGAGAGATCTGGATATATATATCCACTCGGATGTAGGTTATCATAAAGTATTATTGTTGACATTACCCTTGAGGTAAAAGGTTGGGAGGCGAAACTATACGCCCCTATCTTTCTCTATGTCTGATTGAAACTTTGAACACATAAGTATCGCGTGAGTGTTAGCAATTGTGAAAGATTAAATGATAGTTGAGTATGTGGACTTGCTGAAAAGCTCTTGAATTGACTCTTTCTGATGTTATGATAAATTTCAACTGCTTCAATGACTGAGATCATAGTTTGTTGGTTTTCAATAAAGTTTTTGATTCATACTTTATCTTGTGAACGAATTGTTACTTTAGCATAAGAAATTATATGGCATTATATGTTGTTGTTCTAAAGATGATCATGATGCCCTCATGTCCGTATTTTATTTTATCGACACCTCTATCTCTAAACATGTGGACATTTTTTTCGATATCGGCTTTCGCTTGAGGAAAGCGAGGTCTAAGCTTGGGGGAGTTGATACATCCATTTTGCATCATGCTTTTATATTGATATTTATTGCATTATGGGCTGTTATTACACATTATATCACAATACTTATGCCTTTTCTCTCGTATTTTATAATGTTTATATGAATAGGGAGAATGCCGGCAGCTGGAATTCTGGACTGGAAAAGGAGCAAATATTAGAGACCTATTCTGCACAACTCCAAAAGTCCTAAAACTTAACGGAGAATATTTTTGGAATATAAAAAAAATATTGGGTGAAGAAAGCACTAGACGGGGGCACCTGCCATCCACAAGGGTGGAGGGCGCGCCCTACCCCCCTGGGCACGCCCCTGCCTTGTGGGCCACCTGTCAGGCCCCCGATGCCCATCTTCTGCTATATGGTGTGTTTTGACCTGGAAAAAAATCAGAAGGAAGCTTTTGGGACGAAACACCGCCGTCTCGAGGCGGAACTTGGGCATAACCAATCTAGGGCTCCGGCGGAGCTGTTCTGTCGGGGAAACTTCCCTCCCGGAGGGGCAAATCGAAGCCATCGTCATCACCAACAATCCTCTCATCGAGAGGGGGTCAATCTCCATCAACATCTTCACCAGCACCGTCTCCTCTCAAACCCTAGTTCATCTCTTGTATCCGATCTTTGTATCAAAACCTCAGATTGGTACCGGTGGGTTGCTAGTAGTGTTGATTACTCTGTGTAGTTGATGCTAGTTGGTTTATTCGGTGGAAGATCATATGTTTAGATCCTTAATGATAATTAATACTGTTGGGGAACACAGTATTTCAAAAAAAATCCTACGATCACGCAAGATCTATCTAGGAGATGCATAGCAATGAGTGGGGAGAGCGTGTCCACGTATCCTCGTAGACCGAAAGTGAAGCGTTTAGTAACACGGTTGATGTAGTCGAACATCTTCGCGATCCAACCGATCCAATTACCGAACGTACGGCACCTACGCGATCAGCACACGTTCAGCTCGGTGACATCCCTCGAGCTCTTGACCCATTTGAGGTCGAGGGAGAGTTACGTCAGCACGATGGCGTGGTGATGGTGATGATGAAGTTACCGGCGCAGGGCTTCACCTAAGCACTACGACGATATGACCGAGGTCTGTAACTGTGGAGGGGGCACCGCACATGGCTAAGAGAAACTTGTGTGTTCTAGGGTGCCCCCCTCCCCATGTATATAAAGGTGGGAGGAGGGGAAGGCCGGTCGGGCCCTAGGGCGCACACAAGAGGGGAGTCCAACTAGGACTCCTGGTCCTAGTAGGATTCCACCAAAAGGGAGATAGGGGCAGGAAGGAGAGGGAGAGGGAGTAGGAAAGGGGCGCCGCCCCCTTCCCTTGTCCAATTCGGACTGCTAAGGAGGGGGTGCGGCCTGCCCTGCGGCCCTCCTCTCTCTCTCTAATAACACCGATGGTGGCCCATTAGTTCCCCTGGGGGGGTTCCGGTAACCCCTCCGGCACTCCGTTTTTACCCGAAACCATCTGGAACACTTCCGGTGTCCGAATAACATGGTGCAATATATCAATCTTTATGTCTCCATCATTTCGAGACTCCTCGTCATGTTCGAGATCTCATACAGGACTACGAACAAACTTCGGTAATCAAATCACATAACTCATAATACAAATCGTCATCGAACGTTAAGCGTGCGGACCCTACGGGTTCGAGAACTATGTAGACATGACCGAGACACATCTCCGATCAATAACCAATAGCGGAACCTAGATACTCAAATTGGCTCCTACATATTCTACAAAGATCTTTATCGGTCAAACCGCATAACAACATACGTTGTTCCCTTTGTCATCGGTATGTTACTTGCCCGAGATTCGATCGTCGGTATCATCATACCTAGTTTAATCTCGTTATCGGCAAGTCTCTTTACTTGTTCCGTAATGCATCATCCCGTAACTAACTCATTAGTCACATTGCTTGCAAGGCTTATAGTGATGTGCATTATCGAGAGGGCCCATAGATACCTCTCCGAAACACGGAGTGACAAATCCTAATCTCGATCTATGCCAACTCAACAAACACCATCGAAGACACCTTTAGAGCATATTTATAATCATCGAGTTATGTTGTGATGTTTGATAGCACACTAAGTGTTCCTCCGGTATTCGGGAGTTGCATAATCTCATAGTCATAGGAACATGTATAAGTCATGAAGAAAGCAATAGCAATAAACTAAACGATCATAGTGCTAAGCTAACGGATGGGTCTTGTCCATCACATCATTCTCTAATGATGTGATCTCATTCATCAAATGACAACACATTTCTATGGCTAGGAAACTTGACCATCTTTGATTAACGAGCTAGTCTAGTAGAGGCATGCTAGGGACACTCTGTTTGTCTATGTATTCACACATGTACTAAGTTTCCGGTTAATACAATTCTAGCATGAATAATAAACATTTATCATGATATAAGGAAATATAAATAACAACTTTATTATTGCCTCTAGGGCATATTTCCTTCAGTATCCCACTTGCCCTAGAGTCAATAATCTACTTCACATCGTCATGTGATTTAACACCAATAGTTCACATCTTTATGTGATTAGTTCACATCTCCATGTGACTAATACCCAAAGGGTTTACTAGAGTCAATAATCTAGTTCACATCCCTATGTGATTAACACCCAAAGAGTGATCATGTTTTGCTTGTGAGAGAAGTTTAGTCAATGGGTCTGCCACATTCAAATCCGTATGTATTTTGCAAATTTCTATGTCTACAATGCTCTGCACGGAGCTACTCTAGCTAACTGCTCCCACTTTCAATATGTATCCAGATTGATACTTAGAGTCATCCGGATCAGTGTTAAAGTTTGCATCGACATAACTCTTTATGACGAACTTTTTGTCACCTCCATAACCGAGAAACATATCCTTATTCCACTAAGGATAATTTTGACCGTTGTCCAGTGATCCACTCCTGGATTACTATCGTACCCCCTTGCCAAAATCATGGTAAGATATACAATAGGTTTGGTACACAGCATAGCATACTTCATAGAACCTATGACTGAGGCATAGGGAATGACTTTCATTCTCTTTCTATTTTCTGTCGTGGTCGGATTTTGAGTCTTACTCAACTTCACACCTTTGCAACATAGGCAAGAACTCCTTCTTTGACTGTTCCATTTTGAACTACTTCAAAATCTTGTCAAGGTATGTACTCATTGAAAAATCTTATCAAGCGTCTTGATCTATCTCTATAGATCTTGATGCCCAATATGTAAGCAGCTTCACCGAGGTCTTTCTTTGAAAAAACTCCTTTCAAACACTCCTTTATGCTTTCCAGAAAATTCTACATCATTTCCGATCAACAATATGTCATTCACATATACTTATCAGAAAGGCTGTAGTGCTCCCACTCACTTTCTTGTAAATACAGGCTTCACCACAAGTTTGTATAAAACTATATGGTTTGATAAACTTATCAAAGCGTATATCCCAACTCCGAGATGCTTGCACCAGTCCATAGATGGATCACTGGAGCTTGCACATTTTGTTAGCACCCTTAGGATTGACAAAACCTTCTGGTTGTATCATATGCAACTCTTCTTTAAGAAATCCATTAAGGACTACAGTTTTGACATCCATTTTCCAAATTTCATAAAATGCGGCAATTGCTAACATGATTCGGGCAGACTTTAAGCATAGATACGAGTGAGAAACTCTCATCATGGTCAACATCTTGAACATGTCGAAACCTTTTGCGACAATTCAAGCTTTGTATATAGTAAAACTACTATCAGCGTCCATCTTCCTCTTGAAGATCCATTTAATCTCAATGGCTCGCCTATCATTGGGCAAGTCAATCAAAGTCCATACTTTGTTCTCATACATGGATCCCATCTCAGATTTCATGGCCTCAAGCCATTTCACGGAATCTGGGCTCATCATCACTTCCTCATAGTTCGTAGGTTCGTCATGGTCTAGTAACATGACTTCCAGAAAGGATTACCGTACCACTCTGGTGCGGACCATACTCCAGTTAACCTACGAGGTTCGGTAGTAACTTGATTTGAAGTTTCATGATCATCATCATTAGCTTCCTCACTAATTGGTGTAGGAATCACTGGAACTGATTTTTCTGATGAACTACTTTCCAATTCGGGAGAAGGTACAACTACCTCATCAAGTTCTACTTTCCTCCCACTCACTTCTTTCGAGAGAAACTCCTTCTCTAGAAAGGATCCATTCTTAGCAACAAAGATCTTGCCTTCGGATCTGTGATAGAAGGTGTACCCAACAGTTTCTTTTGGGTATCCTATGAAGACGCACTTCTCTGATTTGGGTTTGAGCTTATCAGGCTGAAGCTTTTTCACATAAGCATCGCAACCTCAAACTTTAATAAATGACAGCTTAGGTTTCTTGCCAAACCATAGTTCATATGGTGTCGTCTCAACGGATTTACATGGTTCCCTATTAACATGAATGCAGTTGTATCTAATGCATAACCCCAAAACGATAGTGGTAAATCGGTAAGAGACATCATAGATCGCACCATATCTAATAAAGTACGTTTACGACGTTTGGACACACCATTATGCTATGGTGTTCCAGGTGGCATGAGTTGTGAAACTATTCCACATTGTTTTAAATGAAGGCCAAACTTGTAACTCAAATATTTGCCTCCGCGATCAGATCGTAGAAACTTTATTTTTCTTGTTACGATGATTCTCAGCTTCACTCTGAATTTCTTTGAACTTTTCAAATGTTTCAGACTTGTGTTTCATCAAGTAGATATACCCATATCTGCTTAAATCATCTGTGAAGGTCAGAAAATAACGATACCCCCGCGAGCCTCAACACTCATCGGACCGCATACATCAGTATGTATTATTTCCAATAAGTCAGTGGCTCGCTCTATTGTTCCAGAGAACGGAGTCTTAGTCATCTTGCCCATGAGGCATGGTTCGCAAACATCAAGTGATTCATAATCAAGTGATTCCAAAAGCCCATCAGCATGGAGTTTCTTCATGTGCTTTACACCAATATGACCTAAACGGCAGTGCCATAGATAAGTTGCACTATCATTATTAACTTTGCATCTTTTGGCATCAATATTATGTGTATCACTGTGATCAAGATTCAGTAAACCATTTACATTGGATGTAAGACCATAGAAGGTTTTATTCATGTAAACAGAACAACAATTATTCTTTGACTTAAATGAATAACTGTATCGCAATAAACATGATCCAGTCATATTTATGCTCAAAGCAAACACCAAATAACATTTATTTAGTTCCAATACTAATACCAAAGGTAGAGGGAGTATGTGATGGTGATCTTATCAACCTTGGAATCATTTCCAACACACATCGTTACCTCGCCCTCAACTAGTCTTTGTTCATTTTGTAACTCATGTTTCGAGTTACTAATCATAGCAACTGAACCGGTATCAAATACCCAAGGGCTACTATGAACACTAGTAAAGTACACATCAATAACATGTATATCATATATACTTTTTTTCACTTTTCCATCCTTCTTATCCGCCAAGTATTTGGGGCAGTTCCGCTTCCAGTGACCATTTCCTTTGTAGTAGAAGCACTCAGTTTCAGGCTTGGTCTAGCTTTGAGCTTCTTCATGGGAGTGGCAACTTGCTTGCCATTCTTCTTGAAGTTCCCTTTCTTTACCTTGCCCTTTTACTTGAAACTAGTGGTCTTGTCAACCATCAACATTTGATGCTTTTCTTGATTTCTACCTTCGCCAATTTCAGCATCACGAAGAGCCGGGAATCGTTTTCGTCATCCCTTGCATATTATAGTTCATCACGAAGTTCTAGTAACTTGGTGATAGTGACTAGAGAACTATACCAATCACTATCTTATCTGGAAGATTAACTCCCACTTGATTCAAGCGATAGTAGTACTCAGACATGCTGAGCACATGCTCACTGGTTGAGCTATTCTCCTCCATCTTGTAGGCAAAATACTTGTCAGAGCTCTCATACCTCTCGACTCGGACATGAGTCTGAAATACCAATTTCATCTCTTGGAACATCTTATATGCTCCATGGCGTTCAAAACGTTTTTGAAGTCCCGGTTCTGAGACGTAAAGCATGGTGCACTAAACTATCAAGTAGTCATCATACCAAGCTTGCCAAACGTTCACAACGTCTGCATCTTCTCCTGCAATAGGTCTGTCACCTAGCGGTGCATTAAGGACATAATTCTACTGTCCAGCAATGAGGATAGTCCTCGGATCACAGACCCAGTCCGCATCATTTGCTACTATCATCTTTGAACTTATTTTTCTCTAGGAACACATCAAAAATAAACGGGGAGCTACATCAGAAGCTATTGATCTACAACACAGATATGCAAATACTATCACGACTAAGTTCATGATAAAGTAAAGTTCAATTAATCATATTACTTAAGAACTCCCACTTAGATAGACATCTCTCTAGTCATCTAAACGATCATGTGATCCATATCAACTAAACCATGTCCGATCATCACGTGAGATGGAGTAGTTTTCAATGGTGAACATCACTATGTTGATCATATCTACTATATGATTCATGTTCGACCTTTCGGCCTCAGTGTTCCGAGGCCATATCTGCATATGCTAGGCTCGTCAAGTTTAACCCGAGTATTCTGCGTATGCAAAACTGGCTTGCACCTGCTGTATGTGAACGTAGAGCTTATCACACCCGATCAACACATGGTGTCTCGGCACGACGAACTGTAGCAAAGGTGCATACTCAGGGAGAACACTTATACCTTGAAATTTAGTGAGATATCATCTTATAATGCTACCGTTGAACTAAACAAAATAAGATGCATAAAGGATAAACATCACATGCAATCAAAATAAGTGATATGATATGGCCATCATCATCTTGTGCCTTTGATCTCCATCTCCAAAGCACTGTCATGATCACCATCATCACCGGCTTGACACCTTGATATCCATCATAGCATCGTTGTTGTCTCGCCAACTATTGCTTCTACGACTATCGCTACCGCTTAGTGATAAAGTAAAGCAATTACATGGCGATTGCATTTCATACAATAAAGCGACAACCGTATGGCTCCTGCCAGTTGCCGATAACTGTTACAAAACATGATCATCTCATACAACAATTTATATATCATCGCGTCTTGACCATATCACATCACAGCAAGCCCTGCAAAAACAAGTTAGACGTCCTCTACTTTGTTGTTGCAAGTTTTATGTGGCTGCTACGGGCTTCTAGCAAGAACCGTTCTTACCTACGCATCAAAACCACAACGATTTTTCGTCAAGTGTGTTGTTTTAACATTCATCAAGGACCGGGCGTAGTCAAACTCGATTCAACTAAAGCTGGAGAAACATACACCCGCTAGCCACCTGTGTGCGAAGCACGTCGGTAGTACCAGTCTCATGAACGCGGTCATGTAATGTCGGTCCGGGCCGCTTCATCCAACAATACTGCCAAATCAAAGTAAGACGTTGCTGGTATGTAGTATGACTATTATCGCCCATAACTCTTTGTGTTCTACTCGTGCATATAACATCTACGCATAGACCTGGCTCGGATGCCACTGTTGGGGAACGCAGTATTTCAAAAAAATTCCTACGATCACGCAAGATCTATCTAGGAGATGCATAGCAACGAGAGGGGGAGTGTGTCCACGTACCCTCATAGACCAAAAACAAAAGTGTTTAGTAATGTGTTTGATGTAGTCGAACGTCTTCGCAATCCAACCGATCCAATTACCGAACGTACGGCACCTCAGCGATCAGCACATGTTCAGCTCGGTGACGTCCCTCGAGCTCTTGATCCATTGGAGGCCGAGGGAGATTTCCACTAGCACGACGGCGTGGTGACGGTGATGATGAAGTTACCGGCGTAGGGCTTTGCCTAAGCACTACGACAAATATGACCGAGGTGTGTAATTGTGGAGGAGGGCAGCGCACATGGCTAAGAGAAACTTGTGTGTTCTAGGGTTCCACCCTCCCCATGTATATAAAGGAGGGAAGAGGGGAGGGCCGGCCGGCCCCTAAGGCGCGCCCAAGAGGGGAGTCCTACTAGGACTCCTAGTCCTAGTAGGATTCCACCAAAAGGGAGAGAGGGGAAGGAAGGAGAGGGAGAGGGAGTAGGAAAGGGGGCGACCCCCCCCTTCCCTTGTCCAATTCAGACTGCTAAGGGGGGGCGCGGCCTGCCCTGGCGGCCCTCCTCTCTCTCCACTAAGGCCGATGGTGGCCCATTAGTTCCCCCGGGGGGTTCCGGTAACCCCTCCAGCACTCCGTTTTTACCCGAAACCATCTGGAACACTTCCGGTGTCTGAATAACATTATCCAATATATCAATCTTTATGCCTCGATCATTTCTAGACTCCTCGTCATGTCTGAGATCTCATCTGAGATTCTGAACAAACTTCGCTCATCAAATCACATACCTCATAATACAAATCGTCATCGAACGTTAAGCCTGCGGACCCTACGGGTTTGAGAACTATGTAGACATGACCAAGACACATCTCCGATCAATAACCAATAGCGGAAACTGGATGCTCATATTGGCTCCTACATATTCTATGAAGATCTTTATCGTTCAAACCGCATAACAACATACGTTGTTCCCTTTGTCACCGGTATGTTATTCGAAGGAAATATGCCCTAGAGGCAATAATAAAGTTGTAATTTATATTTCCTTATATCATGATAAATGTTTATTATTCATGCTAGAATTGTATTAACCGGAAACTTAGTACATGTGTGAATACATAGACAAATAGAGTGTCCCTAGTATGCATCTACTAGACTAGCTCGTTAATCAAAGATGGTTAAGTTTCCTAGCTATAGACATGTGTTGTCATTTGATGAACGGGATCACATCATTAGAGAATGATGTGATGGACTTGACCCATACGTTAGCTTAGCACTATGATCGTTTAGTTTGTTGCTATTGCTTTCTTCATGACTTATACATGTTCCTATGACTATGAGATTATGCAACTCCTGAATACCGGAGGAACACTTAGTGTGCTATCAAACGTCACAACGTAACTGGGTGACTATAAAGATGCTCTACATGTGTCTCTGATGGTGTTTGTTGAGTTGGCATGGATCAAGATTGGAATTTGTCACTCCGTGTATCGGTGAGGTATCTCTGGGCCCTCTCGGTAATGCACATCACTATAAGACTTGCAACCAATGTGACTAATGAGTTAGTTGCGGGATGTTGCATTACGGAATGAGTAAATAGAGTTGCCGGTAATGAGATTGAACTAGGTATTGAGATACCGACGATCGAATCTCAGGCAAGTAACATACTGATGACAAAGGGAACAACGTATGTTGTCATGCGGTTTGACCGATAAAGATCTTCATAGAATATGTAGGAACCAATATGAGCATCCTGGTTACGCTATTGGTTATTGATCGGAGAAGTGTCTCGGTCATGTCTACATAGTTCTCAAACCCGTAGGTTCCGCACGCTTAAACGTTCGGTGACGATCGGTATTATGAGTTTATGTGTTTTGATGTACCGAAGGTAGTTCAGAGTCCCGGATGTGATCACAGACATGACGAGGAGTCTCGAAATTGTCGAGACATAAGGATTGATATATTGGATGGCTATGTTCAAACACCGGATGTGTTCGAGGAGGTTTTGAATAAAACCAGAGTGCCGGAGGGTTACTGGAACCCCCCCCCCCCGGGGAAGTTATTGGGCCCTTAGTGGGCTTTAGGGGAGAGATAGGGCAGTAGCTAAGAGGTGGTGCCCCCCCTCTCAAGGGAGTCCGAATTGGACTAGGGGAGGGGGCACGACCCCTCTTTGCCTCTCCCTCCCCCTCTCCTTCCTTCCCCCTCCTAGTAGGACTAGGAAAGGAGGAATCCTACTCCTACTAGGAGGAGGATTCCTCCCCCCTTGGCGTGCCCTCTAGGGCCGGCTGGCCTCCTCCTCCCCTCCTTTATATATGGGGAGGGGGCACCCCATAGACACACAAGTTGATTGGTTTAGTTGTGTGTGGTGCCCCCCTCCACAGATTTCCACCTCGGTCATATCGTTATAGAGCTTAGGCGAAGCCCTGCGTCAGTAACTTCATCATCACGCCGTCGTGCTGACGAAACTCTCCCTCGACCTCAGCTGGATCTAGAGTTCGTGGGACGTCACCGAGCTGAACGTGTGCAGATCACGGAGGTGTTGTACCATCGGTGCTAGGATCGGTCGGATCGTGAAGACATACGACTACATCAATCGCGTTGTCATAACGCTTCCACTTACGGTCTATGAGGGTACGTGGACAACAGTCTCCCCTCTCGTTGCTATGCATCACCTTGATGGATCTTGCGTGTGCGTAGGAATTTTTTAGAAATTACTGTGTTCCCCAACAGTGGCATCAAAGCTAGGTCTATGCATAGATGTTATATGCACGAGTAAAACACAAAGGAATTGTGGGCATGGGTATATACATATTGCTTGTCGTCACTAGTTGATTCTTGATTCCGCGGTATTGTTGGATGAAGCGGCTCAGACCGACATTACGCGTATGCTCTACCGACGTGCTTCGCACACAGGTGGCTAGTGGGTGTTAGTTTCTCCAACTTTAGTTGAATCGGATTCAATGAATAGGGTTCTTTCTGAAGATCAAAAAGCAATCACTACACCGCGTTGTGGTTTTTGATGCGTAGGTAAGAACGGTTCTTGCTCAGCCCGTAGCAGCCACGTAAAACTTGCAACAACAAAGTAGAGGACGTCTAACTTGTTTTTGTAGGGCATGTTGTGATGTGATATGGTCAAGACATGATGCTAAATTTTATTGTATGAGATGATCATGTTTTGTAACAGAGTTATCGGCAACTGGCAGGAGCCATATGGTTGTCGCTTTATTGTATGAAATGCAATCGCCATGTAATTGCTTTACTTTATCACTAAGCGGTAGTGATAGTCGTAGAAGCAATAGTTGGCGAGGCGACAACGATGCTTCAATGGTGATCAAGGTGTCAAGCCGGTGACGATGGTGATCATGACGGTGCTTTGGAGATGGAGATCAAAGGCATAAGATGATGATGGCCATATCATATCACTTATATTTGATTGTATGTGATGTTTATCCTTTATGCATCTTATTTTGCGTAGTTCGGCGGTAGCATTATAAGATGATCTCTCACAAACTTTCAAGGTACAAGTGTTCTCCCTGAGTATGCACCATTGCTACAGTTCGTCGTGCCGAGACACCATGTCATGATCGGGTGTGATAAGCTCTACGTTCACATACAACGGGTGCAAGCCAGTTTTGCACACGCAGAATACTCGGGTTAAACTTGACGAGCCTAGCATATGCAGATATGGCCTCGGAACACTGAGACCGAAAGGTCGAGTGTGAATCATATAGTAGATATGATCAACATAGTGATGTTCACCATTGAAAACTACTCCATCTCACGTGATGATCGGACATGGCTTAGTTGATATGAATCACGTGATCACTTAGATGATTAGAGGGATGTCTATCTAAGTGGTAGTTCTTAAGTAATATGATTAATTGAACTTTAATTTATCATGAACTTAGTACCTGATAGTATTTTGCATGTCTATGTTGTTGTAGATAGATGGCACGTGTTGTTGTTCCGTTGAATTTTAATGCGTTCCTAGAGAAAGCTAAGTTGAAAGATGATGGTAGCAATTACAAGGACTGGGTACGTAACTTGAGGATTATCCTCATTGCTGCACAGAAGAATTACGTCCTGGAAGCACCGCTAGGTGACAAACCCAAAACAGGAGCAACAACAGATGTTATGAACGTCTGGTAGAGCAAAGCTGATGACTACTCGATAGTTCAGTGTGCCATGCTTTACGGCTTAGAACCGGAACTTCAACGATGTTTTGAACGTCATGGAGCATATGTGATGTTCCAGGAGTTGAAGTTAATATTTCAAGCAAATGCCCAGATTGAGAGATATGATGTCTCCAATAAGTTCTACAGCTGCAAGATGGATGAGAATAGTTCTGTCAGTGAACATATACTTAGAATGTCTGGGTACCACAACCACTTGACTCAAGTGGGAGTTAATCTTCCTGATGATAGTGTCACTGACAGAGTTCTTCAATCACTAGCACCAAGCTACAAGACCTTTATGATGAATTATAATATGCAAGGGATCGATAAGACAATTCCCGAGCTCTTCGCAATGCTAAAGGCTGCGGAGGTAGAAATCAAGAAGGAGCATCAAGTGTTGATGGTCAACAAGACCACCAGTTTCAAGAAAAAGGGTAAACGGAAGAAGGGGAACTTCAAGAAGAACGGCAAGCAAGTTGCTGCTCAAGTGAAGAAGCCCAAGTATGGACCTAAGCCTAAGACTGAGTGCTTCTACGGCAAAGGGACTGGTCACTGGAAGCGGAACTGCCCCAAGTATTTGGCGGAGAAGAAGGATGGCAAAGTGAAAGGTATATTTGATATACATGTTATTGATGTGTACCTTACTAATGCTCGCAGTAGCGCCTGGGTATTTGACACTGGTTCTGTTGCTAATATTTGCAACTCGAAACAGGGGCTACAGATTAAGCAAATATTGGCTAAGGACGAGGTGACGATGCGCGTGGGAAATGGTTCCAAATTCAATGTGATCGTCGTCGGCACGCTACCTCTACATCTACCTTCGGGGTTAGTTTTAGACCTAAATAATTTTTATTTGGTGCCAGCGTTGAGCATGAACATTATATCTGGATCTTGTTTGATGCGAGACGGTTATTCATTTAAATCAGAGAATAATGGTTGTTCTATTTATATGAGTAATATCTTTTATGGTCATGCACCCTTGATGAGTGGTCTATTTTTACTAAATCTTGATAGTAGTGATACACATGTTCATAGTATTGAAGCCAAAAGATATAAGTTTAATAATGATAATGCAACTTATTTGTGGCACTGCCGTTTAGGTCATATTGGTGTAAAGCGCATGAAGAAACTCCATGTTGATGGGCTTTTGGAATCACTTGATTATGAATCACTTGATGCTTGCGAACCATGCCTCATGGGCAAGATGACTAAGACTCCATTCTCCGGAACAATGGAGCGAGCAACAGACTTGTTGGAAATAATACATACTTATGTATGCGGTCCGATGAGTGTTGATGCTCGCGGCGGGTATCGTTATTTTCTTACCTTCACATATGATTTTGAGCAGATATGGGTATATCTACTTGATGAAACATAAGTCTGAAACATTTGAAAAGTTCAAAGAATTTCAGAGTGAAGTGGAAAATCATCGTAACAAGAAAATTAAGTTTCTCCGATCTGATCGCGGAGGTGAATATTTGAGTTATGACTTTGGTCTTCATTTGAAACAATGCAGAATAGTTTCGCAACTCACGCCACCTGGAACACCACAGTGTAATGGTGTGTCCGAACATCGTAACCGCACTTTATTAGATATGGTGCGATCTATGATGTCTCTTACTGATTTACTGCTATCGTTTTGGGGTTATGCTTTAGAGACAGTTGCATTCACGTCAAAAAGGGCACCATCGAAATCCGTTGAGACGACACCTTATAAACTATGGTTTGGCAAGAAACCCAAGTTCTCGTTTCTTAAAGTTTGGGGTTGCGATGCTTATGTGAAAAAGCTTCAACCTGATAGCTCGAACCCAAATCGGAGAAATAGGTCTTCATAGGATACCCAAAGGAGAATGTTGGGTACACCTTCTATCATAGATCCGAAGGCAAGACATTCGTTGCTAAGAATGGATCATTTCTAGAGAAGGAGTTTCTCTCGAAAGAAGTGACTGGGAGGAAAGTAGAACTTGATGAGGTAACTGTACCTGCTCCCTTATTGTTAAGTAGTTCATCACAGAAATCAGTTCCTGTGACTACTACACCAATCAGTGAGGAAGCTAGTGATGATGATCATATAACTTCATATCAAGTTACTACTGAACCTCGTAGGCCAACCAGAGTAAGATCCGCACCAGAGTGGTACGGCAATCCAGTTCTGGAGGTCATGTTACTTGACCATGGCGAACCTACGAACTATGAGGAAGCGATGATGAGCCCAGATTCTGGGAAATGGCTTGAGGCCATGAAATCTGAGATGGGATCCATGTATGAGAACAAAATGTGGACTTTGGTTGACTTGCCTGATGATCGGCAAGCCATCGAGAATAAATGGATCTTCAAGAAAAAGACTAACGCTGACGGTAATGTTACTGTCTACAAGGCTCGACTTGTTGCGAAAGGTTTTCGACAAGTTCAAGGAGTTGACTACGATGAGACCTTCTCACCCATAGCAATGCTTAAGTACGTCTAAATCATGTTAGCAATTGCTGCATTTTATGATTATGAAATTTGGCAAATGGATGTAAAGACTGCATTCCTGAATGGATTTCTGGAAGAAGAGTTGTATATGATCCAACCCGAAGATTTTATCAATCCAAAGGATGCTAACAAAGTGTGCAAGCTCTAGCGATCCATTTATGGACTGGTGCAAGCATCTCGGCGTTGGAATAAACGTTTTGATAGTGTGATCAAAGCATATGGTTTTATGCAGACTTTTGGAGAAGATTTTATTTACAAGAAAGTGAGTGGGAGCTCTGTAGCATTTCTAATATTATATGTGAATGGCATATTGTTGATTGGAAATGATATAGAATTTCTGGATAGCATAAAAAGATACTTGAATAAGAGTTTTTCAATGAAAGACCTCGGTGAAGCTGCTTATATATTGGGCATCAAGATCTATAGAGATAGATCAAGACGCTTAATTGGACTTTCACAAAGCACATACCTTGATAAAGTTTTAAAGAAGTTCAAACTGGATCAAGCAAAGAAAGGGTTCTTGCCTGTGTTACAAGGTGTGAAGTTGAGTCAGACTCAATGGCCGACCACTGCAGAAGATAGAGAGAAAATGAAAGTCATTCCCTATGCTTCAGCCATAGGTTCTATCATGTATGCAATGTTTTGTACCAGACCTGATGTGTGCCTTGCTATTAGTTCAGTAGGGAGGTACCCAAGTAATCCAGGAGTGGATCACTGGATAGCGGTCAAGAACATCCTAAATAGTTGAAAAGGACTAAGGATATGTTTCTCGTTTATGGAGGTGACAAAGAGCTCGTCGTAAACGGTTAGTCGATGCAAGCTTTGACACTGATCCGGATGACTCTAAGTCACAAACCGGATACATATTTATATTGAACGGTGGGGCTGTAAGTTGGTGCAGTTCTAAGCAAAGCGTCGTGGCGGGATCTACGTGTGAAGTTGAGTACATAGCTACTTCGGAAGCAGCAAACGAAGGAGTCTGGATGAAGGAGTTCATATCTGATCTAGGTGTCATACCTAGTGCATCGGGTCAAATGAAAATCTTTTGTGACAATACTGGTGCAATTGCCTTGGCAAAGGAATGCAGATTTCACAAGAGAACCAAGCACATCAACAGACGCTTCAATTCCATCCGTGATCAAGTCAAGGAGGGAGACATAGAGATTTTCAAGATACATGCGGATCTGAATGTTGCAGACCCGTTCACTAAGCCTCTCTCACGAGAAAAACATGATCAGCACCAAGACTCCATGGGTGTTAGAATCATTACTGTGTAATCTAGATTATTTACTCTAGTGCAAGTGGGAGACTGAAGGAAATATGCCCTAGAGGCAATTATAAAGTTGTTATTTATATTTCCTTATATCATGATAAATGTTTATTATTCATGCTAGAATTGTATTAACCGGAAGCTTAGTACATGTGTGAATACATAGACAAACAGAGTGTCACTAGTATGCCTCTACTTGACTAGCTCGTTAAGCAAAGATGGTTAAGTTTTCTAACCATGGACAAATAGTTGTTATTTGATGAACGGGATCACATCATTAGAGAATGATGTGATTGACTTGACCCATCCATTATCTTAGCATGATGATCGTTTAGTTTGTTGCTATTGCTTTATTCATAACTTATACATGTTCCTATGACTATGAGATTATGCAACTCCCGAATACCGGAGGAACACTTAGTGTGCTATCAAACGTCACAACATAACTGGGTGACTATAAAGATGCTCTACAGGTGTCTCCGATGGTGTTTGTTGAGTTGGCATAGATCGAGATTGGGATTTGTCACTCCGTGTATCGGAGAGGTATCTCTGGGCCCTCTCGGTAATGCACATCACTATAACCTTGCAAGCAATGTGACTAATGAGTTAGTTGTGGAATGTTGCATTACAGAACGAGTAAATAGACTTGCCGGTAATGAGATCGAACTAGGTATTGAGATACCGACAATCGAATCTCGGGAAAGTAACATACTGATGACAAAGGGAACAACGTACGTTGTTATGCGGTTTGACCGATAAAGATCTTCATAGAATATGTAGGAACCAATATGAGCATCCAGGTTACGCTATTGGTTCTTGACCGGAGAAGAGTCTCGGTCATGTCTACATAGTTCTTTAACCCGTAGGATCCGCACGCTTAAACGTTCGGTGACGATCGGTATTATGAGCTTATGTATTTTGATGTACCGAAGGTAGTTCGGAGTCCAGGATGCAATCACAGACATGACGAGGAGTCTCGAAATGGTCGAGACATAAATATTGATATATTGGATGGCTATGTTCGGACACTGGAAGTGTTCCAGGAGGTTTCGGATAAAACCGGAGTGCCGGAGGGTTACCGGAACCCCCCCGGAAGTTATTGGGCCCTCAGTGGGCTTTAGGGGAGAGAGAGGGCAGCAGCCAGGAGGTGGCGCCTCCCCCCCTCAAGGGAGTCTGAATTGGACTAGTGGAGGGGGGAGCGGCCCCTCTTTCCCTCTCCCTCCCCCTCTCATTCCTTCCCCCTCCTAGTAGGACCAGGAAAGGAGGAATCCTCCTCCTAGTAGGAGGAGGATTCCTCCCCCTTGGTGCGCCCTCTAGGGCCGGCCTCCTCCTCCCCTCCTTTATATACGGGGGAGGGGGCAACCCATAAACACACAAGTTGATTATTTTAGCCGTGTGCGGTGCCCCCTCCACAGATTTCCACCTCGGTCATATCCTTGTAGAGCTTAGGCGAAGCCCTGCGACGGTAACTTCATCATCACTGTCATCACACCGTCGTGCTGACGAAACTCTCCCTCGACCTCAGCTGGATCTAGAGTTTGTGGGACGTCACCGAGCTGAACGTGTGCAGATCGCGGAGGTGCCGTATCTTCGGTGTTAGGATCGGTCGGATCGTGAAGACGTACGATTACATCAACCGCGTTGTCATAACGCTTCCGCTTACGGTCTATGAGGGTACGTGGACAATACTCTCCCCTCTCATTGCTATGCATCACCTAGATGGATCTTGCGTGTGCGGAGGAATTTTTTTTGAAATTACTACGTTCCCCAACATTACTTGCCCGAGATTTGATTGTCGGTATCATCATACCTAGTTCAATCTCGTTACCGGCAAGTCTTTTTACTCATTCTGTAATGCATCATCCCGTAACTAACTCATTAGTCACATTGCTTGCAAGGCTTATAGTGATGTGCATTACTGAGAGGGCCCAGAGATACCTCTCCGAAACACGGAATGACAAATCCTAATCTCGATCTATGCCAACTCAATAAACACCATCGGAGACACCTGTAGAGCATCTTTATAATCACCCAGTTATGTTGTGACGTTTGATAGCACACTAAGTGTTCCTTCGGTATTCGGGAGTTGCATAATCTCATAGTCATAGGAACATGTATAAGTCATGAAGAAAGCAATAGCAATAAACTAAACGATCATAGTGCTAAGCTAACGGATGGGTCTTGTCCATCACATCATTCTCTAATGATGTGATCCCGTTCATCAAATGACAACACATGTCTATGGCTAGGAAACCTAACCATATTTGATTAACGAGCTAGTCTAGTAGAGGCATACTAGGGACACTCTGTTTGTCTATGTATTCACACATGTACTAAGTTTGCGGTTAATAAAATTCTAGCATGAATAATAAACATTTATCATGATATAAGGAAATATAAATAACAACTTTATTATTGCCTCTAGGGCATATTCCCTTCAAATACTCTTCTGATTATGAACTTGAATATGCTTTGTGAGTAGTTACATTTGTTCCTGAGGACATGGGATTAGTCTTGTTATAAGTAATCATGTGAATTTGGTATTCGTTTGATATTTTGATTAGATGTATGTTGTCTTTCCTCTAGTGGTGTTATGTGAACGTCGACTACATGGCACTTCACCATGATTTTGGACTAGGGGAAGGCATCGGGAATTAGTAAGTAGATGATGGGTTGCTAGAGTGATAGAATATTAAACCCTAGTATATGCGTTGCTTCGTAAGGGGCTAATTTGGATCCATATGTTTTATGCTATGGTTAGATTTATCTTAATTCTTCTTCCATAGTTGCGGATGCTTGCAAGATGGGTTAATCATAAGTGGGAGGCTTGTCCAAGCAAGGGCATCACCCAAGCACCGGTCCACCCACATATCAAATTATCAAAGTAACGAACGCGAATTATATGAGCATGATGAAAACTAGCTTGACAACAATTCCCATGTGTCCTTAGGAGCGCTTTGCTTTATATAAGAGTTCTTTCAGGCTTGTCCTTTGCTACAAAAAGGATTGGGCCACCTTATTTACTTTTGTTACTTGTTACGAATTATCTCATAATACAACTATCTGTCACCGATAATTTCAGTGCTTGCAGAGAATATCTTGCTGAAAACCGCTTGTCATTTCCTTCTGCTCCTCATTGGGTTCGACACTCTTACTTATCAAAAGGACTATGATAGATCGCCTATACTTGTGGGTCATCAATTCTCGCGTACATCTTGATATGCTATCTGAATACAAACTTTCGTGGAAAACCGACAACTTTTGTGTCATATGCAAAAAAAGACAAAATTTAGTGTTAAGAAAGACTTTTCTTTTTTGCGGGAATAACTTTCGATCTATTCATCAACTGTCAAGGTAGTACAAAGAACACCCAAAGTAAAAAATGCATCTAGGTCCGTAGACCACCTAGTGACGACTACTTGCACTGGAGCGAGCCGAAGGCGCGCCAGCGTCTTCGCCCCTCCCTCATTGAAGCCGGGCAAACTTTGTTGTAGTAGACAGTCGGTAAGTCATCGTGCTAAGGCCTCATAGGACCAGTGCACCAGAACAGCATCCACCGCCAATGAAGAGAAGCATAGATCAGAAGGATGCAATATGTAGACACACGAACACAGACGAACGAAGACAAGATTCACATGGATCCACCGAAGACAAACGCCGACCGAATCCCGTGAGATCCGCCGGAGACAAACCTCCACACGCCCTCCAATGATACTAAAAACACCATCAGAATAGGGACAAGGCGGGGAGAACCTTATTCCATTAGCAGAGAGTCGCCACTGCCTCGCCTCTCTGAGATGGACACAAACCCTAACAAAACTCAAAAGAGTATGAAAAAACGAAGCCCTCCCGCCGGCAAAGGCCAGGATCCACCATGTCTCCATGGCCGTAAGACCATAGAAGACGAGGTAGACCGGCGGCGGCACCGGCGGGAGGCACAAGAAACCTTAGCCAAGGGGTCCTCTTTTCTTCAAGTCATAAGAAAGGCTTTTCATGAGACATTTTTTTGTCTTTTTACACAAGGCATATATAATGTCAGGTTTTCATGAAACTTGACGTGCACACATACCATGTTGAGATGTGCGCGTCAAATTTGTGTTCGGAATTTTTTTTACATTTTAAAATATATTTTTCGATGGCAGGAGCATATGCTCCCATGTGTCAAAGTGAATTTCCATAACAAAACGACACACCCTGGCTAGGATTTGGAAACATTCTCACACGGAAAACTTGAGGAGATTAGGATTCATAGGATGGAGGAAAAATATCAAGGAAGATGATACGAGTATTATGGTCTAAAATTTTACATAATGGCATCTATAGGGGACGCGGAGTTTTGGCTCTAGGGAGCGGTTGCTCATTGGTGAATGGTTATTAAAAACTAATAGGAAATAAATTTTTAAAAATCAGTTTTTTTTTGTAAATGTTCGTGTTAGTGTACCAGTGTGCTTGCCAAATTTCATGGAAAACGGGATAGCAGTACTTCGTCGATGAAAAAACAAAATTAAGTGTACCAACATTTGTCGTTCGACTTGTTTTTTTTTATGTTGCACACATCCACATGCTTAAGCTTTCCCCCTAAAATTTTGCAGGTAGCATTTGGGTGTGACAATGAACACATCTATTTTTATAAATAAACAAATTGACCTTGGCAAAATACATTTTTGACGCGGAGGAGCATATATTCCCTAGAGCCAAAAGCAATATCTGCATCTATAGGTGTGATGCAAATTCGAGTGGCATTTTTTCAAAGAGAAAAGTTGTAGTAGCATTTCTCTAAGTTGGAGGCGGCATAATTGTAATGTCATGTCATTTATCTAATTAACCGATGAGAAAGACTACTCCAGAAAAGTGACGAATGTAAAGAGCACAAACAGCTAGTACTTTGATAAACAACAACCTCAAAGCAGCATAGCTCATACAACAGAGATAACATCTGCCCTGGGATCCAAATGAAGCGAGTCATGGATGCCGAATAAGAGCGCAGCAGTAATACAGTACTTCAATTTTTGTTCCTGCCAAAATGGAAGTTATACAGAAAACTCTAATTCTAACTGATGCTAATTGTGTTCATAAAAAGAAAAGAGTAAGGCAATCTGTCAGACAAAAAAAATACATAATGACTGAAGCAATCTACTACAAGAATTTGCACCACATTGGACTTACCAGATATTTTGCTGGCCAATCTTGTAATGAGAAATCAACATTTTGTGTTTATAGCTGAAAAAATATAGCTGCAACAGAAACGAAACAAAGTAGGCTACTCACTCTCCTCACTTAATGAAATCAGCACTGTATTTTGTTCCAAACAAAACATGGTAGGCTACCAAACTGAATAGTCTACGTTACTTTCCTGTTTAAAGCAGAGTGTAAACAACTTCGGTTATTGTCAGCTAGTGCTAACCATTTTGACAACTGACAGGTGCAGCAACAGTCCAAAACATAATAGTACAAACAAGAACTTGCGGATTCCATCATAACCATCTGGTCGTCAAACTGGCCTACATTTCTGCTTACAAATTTCAGTGAGACTTTCATTTCCATTGCCCCTAATTTACAATTCTCTGTCGGCTAAATTGACATTTTGTGAATCAAGTGTAGTAGTATCAATTTTACAACAACACAGTAATACACACAGTTAAGGCAGCCTCACCAGTACAACCTGACCGGCGGCACCGTGAAGCCTTGGGCCTCGTCAAGGAACGGCACCATCTCCGGCCGCGCCTGGAGGTCGCCGTAGAAATCGTACTCCGCCTGGTAGTCGTGCAGGTCCAGCTCCTTCTTCTGGTTCGTGTGATAATGGTGCTTGGCCCCTGCCGGCTTGCCGAACCCGAATAGGCTCAGTTCCTCGCATACCCCCAGCGCCATCACCACCGCCTGCATACCTGACGAATAGTGGAAGTACCTCTCGTCGTGCTTCCGGGTCCAGTTGCTCGCCGGAGCACCCGTGTCCGACACGAATCGCCGGATCGAGTAGTACTTGGCAATGCGCGCCGAGAGCGTGTCCAGGCGCGCGTCGGTGACGAGGAGCGGGAATGGGGAGGCGTGGGTGGCGGTTGCGTTGCAGATGAGGGCGTCCAGGAGGTGCGCGGGCTGGCAGATGTACATGGCCATGGGCACGGTGGGGCCATACGGGTGGCACCCGCAGCCTGCGGCGGTGGCGGCACTGCGGGACGCGCAGAGGTGGAGGATGTTGGAGTTGACGAAGGAGAGCGAGGTTTTGGCGCCGACGTCGGCGACGAAGCCGGCCACGCGTGCGTTGTTGAGGCGGATGACGAGCTCGTGCGCGTCGATCTGCGGTCCGCGGCCGGAGCCGAGGAGCCCGCCACTATTCCCTACGACCGCGCAGGTCGGGAAGCGCCGCCCGAGGACGCCGGCGAGCTCGCTCATGACGCTGGCCACATTACCGGTTCCGCCCCGGCGGCGGCGGTGGTGGGCGAGGAGGAAGGAGTGGAGAGACGTGCGGAAGGACGCGAGCAGGGATTCGTCGGAGGGGAGTGCCTCGGCGGGGATGCGGAGGCGGGACACGGTCCTCGGCCTCGGCGGGCCGCGGGCGGAGCGGACGTACGGGAGGCGGAGGTAGAGGAGGCGCTGGCGGTTGCCAAGGCTGGGGAACGTGGATATCGAGCCATTCACGAGCAGTGCAGCCGCGTCGGCGAGGACTTGCTCGGATCCCACGCCTTCCACCGCGGCGAGGCGACGAAGGAGCGGGTCCCCGGCGGCGGGACGAAGCGGCAGCTGTAGGGGGGTGAGGTGGCGGCGGAGGGAGAGGGAGAGGAGGGAAAGCAAGGCGAGTACAAGGACCGGCGGGAGGGGGCGGGGCTTCATCTCCGGCGGTGCGGGCGGCAAGATCCCGCGGCCATTAGTAGGTGCCGCGTGACTCGAAGGGTGGGGGGTGAGTCGCCGACGTGAAAGAGTGTCAGTGGGGTGGGGGAGAAGTCAGAGCAGCTGGGGCCGAGTGGTGCGAGGCAGCTCCGGTAGTTCGAACGAGGTGACCGAACTGTGGGGTCGGATCGCGTTGGGGCATACGTGTCAGTGGTGGGTTGGTTGGATAGTTTGTTAGCTCTGTGGGCAGTTCGGGTGCGCTGCACTCAAACGTCCCAAAAGTAGACTAGGTGCGAGTCGTGTGTTAGCGGACAAAATTACCGTTCTGACCTAAAAGGCTAACAAAATCCTTATTTAATCTCGTTTCAAAAAAAAATCCTAAAATCTTAAAAATGCACATGCACTATTTGGTCGAGCGTCGAATCCATCGGCCCGCAAGCGCAGGTGTTATCTGGTCGGAGGCTCAGAGCCCACGCACTATCCTCCCTTCACTACTTTCTCTCCGAGAAAAAAGCCTTTCCTTATCCTCTTTTCCTTGTCTAGATCAGATCCGGTGAGGCAGCGGCTAGGGAGGTCGAGGCGAGGCGGCGGACCGAACGAGCCTGGAGAGCAGATCAGCCGGCAAGCCGGACCAGCAGTGCCGCCGTCTCCTCCTTGCTCTTTCTATGAGCAGGAGCAGGGGTCGCCCAGCCGCCGCAGCCCCGACGGGAAAGGGCCGCCGCGGTCCTCCTTTCGGCTACGCGCTTGGCCGCCGCACTTCTCCAGCCACCTCCCAGCGCCAAGTACACCCCGGCCGCCTCCTCCACTTGCCTACTCCTGGCGACGCGCGACGCGCCTAGCACGCGCCCGGCCGTTCCCCTCCTGCTACCTCCTCCTAGCGACGCACGCCGCGGTCAGGGGGCCTGTTTCCCTAGGTCCCCAACGCCGACGGTCGATTACAGTGCCATCTAGGTGTTGTTGCTGCATACTTGGATGGGAGATTGAACATATGTGCCAACTTTCTTCTGTCGGCAGAGGTATGTGCAGCTCCGAAGAAATATGAGTTGTAGTATATGACTGTTCCGATAAAAATGTTTCCTCCCAGCAATGAATGTGCTGATATTTTTGGATTACTATCTTCTGAACTTGTAGTTTGTGACACACATTGACCGTTCAAAGAAGAAGTAGAAGTTTGGTTTTGGGATCACTGTAGGAGAGTAGATATGCTCATAGCAATTACCATGAGAGGACTACAGATGTCTTCTCAGTTTGTTATAAGTGCAGGTTTACCACATGGTCTAGGTTCAGTGTTCTGGACTACAGATGACTCCTCAAGCGTTCAGCCTCTTTGGGTGTACTTGTGGTTGTCTCATTTTCAGCTACTTTAGATAACATGGGCTTTTGGGCGTCCATGATTTACAGGCTGAAACGTTGTTGTGGTAAAAATATGCATTGGCAGTCGAGCTTGCCGGTCGGGCGTCACGCCTCCAAGCTCCTACACGAAGGACGACCTAGGCCCCAGATTTGGTGTTTCGTGTCTGCAGCTGCAGTTTCCAGTGAGGTTCCGGTCGCCATGGCTGTGGTGGGTAGGTGGGGCATAGGGATGGATTTCTTACTTCAGTCCCAATGTGTGTTGCGTTGGGACTACACGACGAGATACTAGGTGGTGGTGCACCCACTCCCCTATGTATTTACTTGAAAGATCTGGGTAGCTGCACGGAGAGCATTATGTAGTTGGCTAGTTAGATTATGTAGTTGCACAAAAATGGCAGGGAAGTTGACTACATTGCATAAAAGCTTGTTCATGCACTCTGGGGTGTTTTTGCACACACACACATATATGCTCAGTTGGCCTGCAAATGTAATTTAGTTGCACACACATTTGTTGTTTAGTTGGTAGGATTAGTTGCACACACATATGCTCAGTTGGCCTGCAATGTAATCTAGTTGTACACACATTGATATTTAGTTGACAGGACTAGTTGCACACACATATGCTCAGTTGGCCTGCAATGTAGTCTAGTTGCACACACAATAATGTTTAGTCGCACACACACAATATGCTCGGCGGGCTGCTCAGTTGGCCTGCAATAGTGTAGGAGTTTGCAGATTTGTTTCCTTTTTTAGCCATTTTTGTGCAACCGGGCAGCCCCCTTTGTGCAACTTGTTAGATAGAACTTACCAACCTTATGTTAAAAATAACCAACTTAATTTTTCTTCCGATGGAGTATTGTGTTTTTGGTGGCACTTATTTTTTGTTCAACTAGGCAGCAAATCATGTGCAACTTTTCTTTTAATTCAAACTAGCCAACTTCATATATAAAAGTAGCCAACCCACCACATTTTCTCTCCCCTGTGCAACTTCTGTTAATTTGATTAATACATTGTTCGCATTTTTTTATTGCAGAGACCAAAATGGCTGGAGAAGGAGATGTGCCTGACAATGAAACAGAGGTTCCCATTTTTTTTCTTTTTGCCCTATTACCACTTTAATTTTTTGGGTTTTATCCTCTGACCATTTTTATTATGCCCTTTTCTTTTACCCTCTTAACATCCCAATGTTTTTGTTCATTGTAGGGTTCTGCAAATCCGATCTCACGGCGGCACTCAAAAAGGGCTGCTAAGCGACAGCCGCATGGCGATGATAAGGACGGGGATGGAGAGGATGACGATGTGAGTGGAGAACAACAGTCCTTTGGAATTTATTTTCCTTCATTTTTCTTTTGTTCTTTAGGTTTTTTATATGGCACACATACATGTTTAATTTTTTCTCAACCCCTTATGCTTGTTAATTTTTTCCTTACACAACTTTAGGGTGGCGAAAGATTCCTCTTAGTAAAACTGTAGAGAAGAAAGGTGCGCATGAAGGCAGTATCCAAAGGGGTAGATGCCACATCTTCTGCAGCAGCCGCTGAGGTAACATAAAATTCCATCAGGAATATTTTTTACTCCACATACAGGCAGCCAAGTGTATTAATTTTCATACATAGTTGCAGAAGGACTAATTAAGCATTGGCATGCTCAACTTTCTCAGTTGCTCACCATTGCCATCTTCAAGTTTTTTAGAATTGTCCCAAGAGTATGTAACGACTTGGCATCCTCAGGCTTTCTAGTTGCACAATAGTATCTAATTAGTTGGCAACCTCAGTAATTCTAGTTGGACAACATTATACAACTAGTTGACATCCTTGGCTTCTCTAGTTGCACAAGACTCAGATTAGTCTCATCTTAAAAAAGTTGAGGATTGCCCAACAGTATCTAATGACTTGGCACCCTCAGGCTTTCTAGTTGCATAAGAGTATCTATTTAGTTGGCACCCTCTGCAATTCTAGTTGGACAACATTATCCAAGTAGTTGACATCCTCAGCCTCTCTAGTTGCACAAGAATATCTCATTAGTTGGCATCATCAGCATATCTAGTCACACAAGAATATCTCATTAGTTGTCATCACCAGCATTTCTAGTTGGAGAACAAACAGGATATCAAGTTGCCATCCTCAACTTTTTAATCTAGTTTTCCAGAGAACAAATATTTGTATGTAATGATAACTAATCACCTCTGCCTTTTTTTGCAAACCCCAAGATATTTTCAACGGAATGAGAGAAATGAAGCAGATAATGTTGACATCCTCAGCCATTCTAGTTGCACAACAGTATATAATTTAGTCTCATCTCCAAAAAATTTGAGGGTTGCCCAAGAGTATCTTTGGCACCCTCAGACTTTATACTTGCACAGTAGTATCCAATTAATTGGCATCCTCGACAATTCTAGTTGCACAATACTTTTCTAACTAGTTGACATACTCAAGACTTTTTCTAGTTGCACAAGCGTATGTATTTAGTTGGCATCCTTAGCATTTCTAGTTGCACAGTAAACAAAATACTGTGTTGGCATCCTCAACTTTTTTAATCCAGATTTCTAAAGAACAACAAAAAAATTATGCAGTGTTAACTAATCACCTTTTTTCACCTTCATGATATTGTGCAGGGGGGTGAGGGTAATGAAGAAGATAATGCAGAACGACAGTCACAAGCTGGTAGGATAAGGGCATCTCCTGGGAGGTTGGTGAAGTTGAACAATAAGTTGAGCCCATTACAAAAGTCCCCCCCCTCTGCCACAAGCTGTTTGGAGGCCTGGATTCATGTTTTAGTAGCACACATTTACAACAAAAGTTGGCTTTAGATTCATGTTTAGTTGCACAAATATGTTTTTTTTGCACAGACTGCACACATCCATGTCTGTGTGTGTTGATTGCACACATTTACAACAAAAGCTGGCTTTTGGATCCATGGTTAGTTTGCACATCTCTTTTCTAGTCTTGGCTGTTTGGTTGCACACATAGAAGGAAAAGTTGGTTTTGGATCCATGTTTTAGTTGGCACAAATATAGCCTTCTATTTGCACACATGGCATAAAAAGGTTTCTTTTGGAATCCATGTTTTTTTAGTTGCGCAAATATGTGCTTCTTTCTGCACAAACAGTACATCCAGTCCATATTTTCTAGTATTTGGTTGTTTGGTTGCACACATTGCATAAAAAGTTGGCATTGTTGGAACTGTGATTAGTTGCACAAACAGGAACATCCAGTCCATGTTTCTAGTTTGGGCTATCTGCAAAACTACTCCCTTGTGTCTATTTGCACACATCTAGGCAAAAGTTGGTTTCACTACAGGGGCCGCAAAACAGTAGCCATGGTGTTAATTTTTCTAAATACTAGTGGTGTCTTGTACCAAATTAGTTGTCTTGTATTTGTCTAAATAAAAATGCACCTAACACTAAAATGTGTCTAAATACATCAGTATTTTAGACAAATAATTACATGATGGCAGCAAATAGCATGTGGAGCTGCAGCGAAGGTCAAAACCAACACACGCATGCAAAAAGGAATCAAAAGCTATGGCAGCAAGGGGACCACACCCGTGTGTCAGGTCGGACATGGAAGAAAGGGCATGGAAAACCAAGGACCAATACGCACCGCACCACAAATCGTGATTAGGAAATCTGACTGCCCAGCATTCCCCACCACAAACAGGGTCTAGTGGCTGGCGGCCGCTCGCGAGCGCTATCGAGCCAACGAAATTTGCAGTCGGAAGGAGGCCTTCATTTCTGGGAACGGGGGACAAGAATTTTCCTTTTCTAGCCGGCCGCTCGCTACCGCTAGCGAGCCAACAGCCGCCAGCCAGACACATCCAAAAAATATATATTGATTTTGACCTCTTTAGGTGACGCCAACATCCCTGGCGTCTGGGTTGCGAACCAGACGCCAGGAACCCTGGCATATGGCCCCTGGCCCGCACTGCCCGCTGCCCGTTGACCTGCTGACGTGGCAAAGGGGCCAGACGCCAGGGACCCTGGCGTCTGGCCCTGATAAGTGGATAATCCCCGCGGGCCGAGCCCAACCACCCATCTCTTTTCCTCTCCTAGCGGCGCACGAATAGACGAACAGAGGGCTTCTCTCCTTCGCCCCTCTTCTCCCTCACACCAAATCCCCCCTTGATCTACTCCATCCTTCATCCAAATTTGTGGATCTGAGGCCCCCAAGCATCCTTGAGGTATTCTCCCCCATTCCCTCCAATTTATTTGGGTTGAGTCCTCTTCTTTTTGATGCATTATTCAACACTAGGTGATGTTAGATGAGTAGATGGTTTCTTTGTTTTAGGAAATTGTTTGTAGTTGATAGATGATTTGGTAGGCAGTAAATGATGTGTAGTTGAACATGTAGGCAAAATCAATTCCGTTTTGTGCATATGTTGCCCATAGGACAAATTTTTTTGAACTAAGAGGGGTGATGGATACATGATTTTTGTATGTAAAATAGACTTGTTTGATAATTTGGTTTGATAGATGATGTGTGTATGTGGTATAACAATACAGTTGAATTTAAATATGATGTCTCTATGTGTAGATAATCCTATTGTTGGCATACTTTATTTGCAAAACACATGGTGAAATTTGGTACTCTAGATGATATTTATTTGCATATGTGACACCATATTATTTGACAAATTTATTTGCTTGAGATGATGTTGGTATGTTTGAGAAGAATTATGTGTGCATATGAAGAAGAAAAAAAATGATGTGGTTATGTTTGAGAAGAATGGTGTGTTCATATGGCATAACTTGGAGAAGAAAATTGTATTGTTTGATATTGTTCATGTATTCATAGATGTTTGTGATTTGTTTTGTAGGATGGCGGATGGTGATGGATCTTGGTATGACGGATTAATCGATGAGTGGGATAAGGAGCATCGTGCTCGTGCCATTGAGAACGGACATGTAAGAAGCAAGACTTATCAATTTTCGTTGTTTCTCATTTGTGTTCTTGTATTGATTAAAACATCACTTTATTTGCAGCTTGTAGTTGCTATGCGCATGAGGGGACATTCGGCTGATGACTTTACTTACGACCCGCGGTACGAGCTTTATATTCGGAGATTGGGTCTTCTCCCATCCGTGTTGCAGTTTAAGCGACGCGCTCCGCCGGTGAACCACGCGGCGCTGACCGCACTTGTGGATCGTTGGAGGCCGGAGACTCACTCGTTCCACCTTCCATTTGGGGAGATGACGATGACCCTTGAGGACATGGCTATGATAAGCGGCCTTCCTATCAACGGACAAGCTGTTACCGGTCGTGTCAGTGCCGTTAATTGGCGAGAACGGACTGGCATTTTAATTGGTGTTCAGCCCGATGCCCCTGAGGAAGGCAAGGCCGATACCGCGAGAGTGAGGCATTCTTGGCTAAAAGCGGTTAGAGGAAACATCAATCCGTGTCCTTAGGGTGCTAATGACGTGGTTGTGCAGCAGTACGCGCGGTCCTATCTTTGGTATGTGCTAACCAAGGTAGTCTTCTCAGATGCAACCGGGAACTCGGCCCTCTGGATGTTCCTGGAGCTACTCAATAACTGGGATACCCAGTATAGCTGGGGTTCGGCCGCACTAGCATATTTGTATCGTCAGGTAAGAGATATTTGCAACCATTTAACTTGCATTTGTCATGCTCCTCCATATCTAACATGTTTGTTTGATTGCAGCTTGACTTGGCGTGTCGCAGGAAGGGAGATACATCCTCATTGGCTGGGTTTGTTTGGAGCCTATCCGTGTGGATGTGGGAGCGGATCCCGGTTGGACGGCCCGATATCAAGGACCCCAATATGGCAAACCCACGGGGTAATCCAGACGGGTTGCATGATGATGATCCATATCGGTGCCCTACGCTTGCTTACTATTGGGAACAAGTGACAGTGTACACAGGAAGCTCGCATGTGCGATACAAGTGCTATATGAACGAGCTGGACACCTTGACTGCTGAGCAGGTATAGAGAAGTTCGATGAGACCAAATTTAGTCAAGAATGAAACTTGTATCTAACAATGTATCTCTTTGTTTTGCAGGTACATTGGTTGCCTTATATGGAAGATCGTGACTATGATCTTAATGAGATGTGCACGCGTGATAGCCATCTTTGGCGGGCAAGGTGCCCAATGATATGCTTCTTCGCAATTGAATGGCACTTTGTCGACCGTGTGGCGAGACAATTTGGAAGAACACAAGGTATTCCAATTGAGGAGAGCAACGAGGAAATGCTATCTCTGCATCGGTGAGCAAGCATGCCTTGAGTATGTAGTAGAGCATTGAATAAGTCTATGATTGCTAATGCTTTGTCCCGTGCATCATTTGTAGGTTCGATCGAAGGAACAATCAGGATATATCGGATTGGGCAAACAAACACCGTGCGTGGATAGAAATTTGGAATCAAAGAGACACGTTAGTGCAATCAGAGAATAGACCTCACAATCAGTCAGCATATCAGAAGTATCAAGTGTGGTATGCGGATCGTTACCGGTTAAAGCTAAAGCCTGGTTGGACTCACGAGGAGTGGTCGGAGTTGGTGTCTGAAGACCCGGAGACTGCAGAAGGTTATCATACCTTCAACACGGCTGTGAGAGACACCAAAGGGGCTCACGTTGACTATGCACCGATGCATGACGAAATGGTAGTCTGTTTGACCTATTCTAACAAACTTGCATGCATCATGTTGTCTTCTTTCAAATACATAAGTTTGGTGTGTTCATGAATTGCAGGGCAGATCGTTGCTTCTGTGCGTCAACGATGCCAATGTTGCACTGAGTCATCCACCTGGTGGTGTATTATCTGAGAGGACTCTTAGGAGCATGATGGAGGTGTGACCAATATATTATAAAAGTTTCTTTTCGCGGATTATTTATTTGTATCTCATATCATAGCATATTTTGTGTTGTTGCAGAAGTTCAAGAAGCGGTTCCATAAGATGGCAGCAATGCTTTCTTGCCATGGTGCTCAGTCCAGTGACGTGTATGCACTTGGTACCCGCGCCAGAGCTAATAGACGGTGTTATATCCAGAACGACAAGGACATGGAGGAGGAGGTCCATGAAGAGGAGCCATCACATCAAGAGGAGCCAACACAAGATGAGGAGCATGAGTATGATGCAACACATCAAGAGGATCATGAGTATGATGTTGATGCTCCACAACCATCACATGTTACACAACTGACACAAGGCAATGCTCGCTCTAGGAAAGGCAAAGCCATAGCTAAGACACCGGGCAAGAAAGGTAGAAAGAAGACATGGAACACACAATTCCATAGTCCGGAGTATCCTCATCAGCTTATCCCAACAGGAATGCAAAGATATAAGGCCAACATTGAGGCGGAGGAGGAGGCATACAACGAAGAGGAGGAGGAGGCTAGCGAAGAGGAGGAGCCTACACTTGCAGCACTTGTGAAGAGAGGAAGGAGGAAGTGAGCTTCTTGTTTGGAAGTGTATGAACTAGGTGGCGTTTGTACGCATGAACTTGGTGTTGTGGTAAAAACTTTTAAGGTTGTCTTGAATTTGGTGTCTTATGTATGCACTTGGTGTCTTATGTATGCATGAATTTGTCGTGATGAAAAATCTGTGAACTTGTTGTCGTTTGTATGCAAGAATTTGTCATGGTGAAAGTTCTGTGAAATGTGCTATCTTCTGTGTTTTATGAACCTGTCATATTATTATATATGTGCTATCTTCTTGTGTGAAATAAGTACAAAATAATGTACAGGGTCCCAGACGCCAGGATCCCTGGTGTCTGGTATGAAGTCAGGGGACCAGACGCCACGATCCCTGGCGTCTGGTGGTCGACTGGAGGCATGGGACAGTAGAAACAGGGCAGCCAGACGCCAAGGTCCATGGCGTCTGGCCCTGGTGTACTAGTTTTTTTTCTATCAAACACCTGTAGTATCGAATGACAATCATTAGTGTTCACATAGATATTTTGTTCTATCAAACACCTATAGTATGACATAATAGCAAATGACAAACATCAGTGTTCACATAATAGCAAATGAAAAACATTAGTGTTCACATAATAGCAAATGACAAACATAGTTATCACATAATCTCAAATTACACAAATAGTCTCGAATGAGAAGTTCATCACATACAAAGTCTCGAATGACATAAGTAGTTCATAACCACGATGGTCCACGATAATTGAAACGACATGAACATCACATATAACTTGGTTTCCTGTAGCAATGCAAGTCAACAACCCTTTTCCATCCCCATTCTTGCAGCATTTCTTGAATCTTGTCATCATCAGTTATGTCAACCAATTTTCTTTGGCCGGGGCCATCTGACTGCTTACTGCTGACATAGTACACAAAATCCTCTTCCTTCAACCCTTGCTTCAACATGAATTTAGTCTTCAACCAATCTAAAGTGAGGTCCACTTCACTAACTTGCACAACACATGGAGACAAGCCTAGGACATGAACAACAGGGCTAAGCACCCACTGAGTACCCTTAGCCATCTACAACACACACAACCAAAAGATGGGGGTGGAGTTGATTTACCTTCTAGTTTCGAAATACTGAAGATCCAACGGTGAAACCAGACCGATTCGTGAGAGATTTGAGGGGGGGTTAGGGTACTGGATGAGAGTGATTGGATGAGAGGGCTAGAGGTGAGAGTGAGTGGAGATGAAAGGAATGAGAGGGGTAGAGGTGGAGATGAATGGATGAGAGGGCTAGAGGTGGGCCCAAAGAATCTTATCCACTCGAAACTTGCTCTCTGGATAGGGAGCCAGACGCCAGGGACTTTGGCGTCTGGGTCTGGACACCCAGACGCCAGGGTTCCTGGCGTCTGGCTCTCTGGATCGGGCATCAGACAGATTAGACAAGTGTCTGGTCTCCTGCGCGACCAAAATGAGCCAGACGCCAGGGACCTTGGCGTCTGGTCTGGATATGGACCCAGACGCCAGGGTGCCTGGCGTCTGGCTCTCTAGATCGGGCGATAGATCAGACAAGTGGCTGGTCTCCTACGCGACCAAAACAAGCCAGACGCCAGGGACCTTGGCGTCTGGTCTGGATATGGACCCAGACGCCAGGGTTCCTGGCGTTCTGGCTCTCTGGATGATCAGACAGGTGTCTGGTCTCCTGCGCGACCAAAACGAGCCAGACGCCAGGGACCTTGGCGTCTGGTCTGGATATGGACCCAGACGCCATGGTGCCTGGTGTCTGGCTTTCTGGATGATCAGATTATGAAAAAAGCATAGTTTGCACATAATTTTAAATAGGTCTCGAATAACAAGTTCACACATGATGTCTCAAATGACATAAGTAGTTCATGACCACACACGGTCTCGAATGACAAGTTCATACATTAAACAAAGTCTCGATATTCCATCATCGATGCCGGTGCCTTTCCATTTGTCTATTGAGTAGTACGGGGCCACTTTCCCTTCTTGTCACGTGCCTCGTCCTCCTCTCGTGCATCGCGAGCCCTTGCAAGTTTTCTTGCCCTCTCTTCTTGACGAGCCTCCTTCTCTTTGCGTGCCCTCTCTTGATCACGCTTCTTGCGCTCGTTCTTCTCCTTCTCACGACGCTCATGCTCCAATCCCCGTGCAAAGGACTCCTCGAACAGGCGCTGCCTCCGTAAGTAATCTCGATGTTGATCCTCTTGGACATCTTTTGGTACCTCGTGATCTATCCAAGTGAAGTACTTGCAAAGTGGAGGAGGCGACTACATAAAAGTCATGTTTTTGTTAGTAATATGAGTTCAAACTTGATGAGGTTTTTTGTATGTACACCCAACATACCGGTGGTATGTCATATGCGTTAGTTGGCCTTCGACGATCATGTGCATAGTTGGGACACACGAAAAACCTTCTACCTTCTGTCCATGACTTCTTGCGGTCCGTGGACACCTTCAGCTTGCAAACATCACCACACCAACATGGTGGTGTGGGCACATCCTTCTCCTTCTCCTTGTCCAGCGTGGCCTCCATCCACGTCTTCGGCATGTCCTCTTGGTCCGCGCACGCCGGCCTCGTCCTGGAACCGGATGAAGCCATGCCTACAAAAAGAACAATTGTTAGCACAAGACACAAAGAGATACAAAATACAGTAGATCAATAAATGCTAGGAATTTTAAGAACAAATAATATACCATTATTATTAGGTCAACCATCTGGATTAAGCAAATAACCGAAGGCCGATCCATTATCAACCATTCCTCTCCGACCACCACCACCTCTAGCACTTGTGCTTCCTCTCCGACCACCACCACCTCTAGCATTTGTGCTTCCTCTCCGACCACCACCACCTCTAGCACTTGTGCTTCCCCTTCGACCACCACCACCTCTAGCACTTGTGCTTGCTCGACCACCACCTCTAGCACTTGTGCTTGCTCAACCACCACCTCTAGCACTTGTGCCTGCTTGACCACCACCTCTAGCACTTGTGCTTCCTCGACCACCACCACCGTCACCTGTTCCACCTCATTCACCATCGGTGCCACCTCCACGACTTGTTTTTCTTTTTTTGGTTTTCCTATTCTTGCATGTCCGCTCATTGTGTCCCCCTTCACCACACACCCCACAGTTGATAGTGTCAGGAGCCTCCATGTAATGACCGCTACCAAATTGTTTCATGCCAGTGTATCCGGCCAGGTCATCCATATCACCCCTGAACCTCTTAGTTCTCCTTCTACCCTTGGTCTCCACCTTCAGAAGAGGGTCTGGCCTAATATGAGGGCCATGGTACTCAGGCCACTGTGATTGGTCCAAGAAAGGGTGAAATCTTGGTGCCCATGTCAACCTAGTAGCTACCACATGGAACTCTTGCATCCGCACGGTTTTTCCATCACAAACATGTATGTTTCTCGCCTTCACCGCCGTTATCAAATGCGAGCATGGCCAATGATACTTACTAGGCCTCTCGCACTGGCGCCATCGAGTCTTCAGACGCACCTCAAATGCAGCACCACCATATTGTCTACCGTCTCGTGTTGTGCCACCTGGCTCATCAATTTGATAGATCATTTCAGTTCTGTCGAATATGATAACTTGTTGCCGTGAAGACTTGCTTGCTTGTAACTGCAACCATTCATCAACCTTTTCCGGATAATCCTTTTTTCACCTATCCATTTTGCAGTCTCTTCAGAATGCCTCTGAAAGTACTCATTAAGCTTGAAGAATGTGTACTCCACTATTGCAGTCACCGGCAATGCACGAGCACCCTTCAGCACATTGTTGAAACATTCTACCAGATTGCTCGTCATGTCGCCATATCGCCTGCCACCATCGTCATGAGCGCGTGCCCACTTGTGCTTCTCGCTTAAATTCCTAGTTAAGAACTCTTTTCCCCCTTCGTTCACCGCTGCAAAGAGTTTGTTGTACCGAGCATCGAAACCTTGGGTGGTGAAGGCCACACATACATGGGTAAGGTCTTTGCTGAGCTCCTTGCTCTTACATGCCTGGTAAAAGTTGGCCACGAAATGCCTCATGCACCATCTGTGGTGAAGCTTTGGAAATCCTGGAATAACAATGTCCATTGCCTTGAGTATGCCATGATGCCTGTCCGATATGATGCATACCTCCCTAGCCCCAATCACGTTGTGCCTAACATGACCCATGAACCACTCCCAGTTGTCTTGGTGCTCGGAAGGCACCAAAGCAAATGCACACGGCAACACGTTGTCGTTTGATGAGTGCGCCATTGCTACCATTAGTGTGCCCTTGTATCTACCGGTCAAGAACGTGCCATCTATAGACAAGACCGGATGACAATACTGAAACGCCTCCACGCATTGTCCATAACTCCAAAAGGCACGGTGGAACACTCCCTCGTGATCCTCGACCACATGAAACATGCCCGGGTTCCTATGTGCAATCGCGGCCAACAACCTTGGGAGCTGGTTGTATGCTTCTTCATAACCACTATACAACATCCTAATAGCATTTGCCTTTTCCTTCCATGCCTTCCCATACTTGACTTCATAACCAAATTGTTTTTTCACCGTCCGCATGAGAAACCTCACTTTCATTGTGGGATCAAAGCCTATGTCTTTCATCCATTTGTATCCGACATACTCAGATGTGAGTTGACGGTGTGTCTTTCTAAGTCGTTTCGATGGAGGTTTGCATCTGAGTGGAAACACAACTTTTTAACACCCATTCTTCGGTTTCTTTAAGCTTTCTTGCATGAACCTTCCATGGGCATCCTTCTTGCTCACACACCACGGTGTAACGCAACTTCATGTAGGAGTGCTCAACATAAATTGGCCTATGGTTTCGAATGGCATAGTCAGCCAACCAAAACTTCAGCATAGGCAAGCTTAGAAACTTCACTCCTTTCTTCAAATAAGCATTCTTGTCCTCATTCTCCACCCTTGGTTCTCCTGGATCTGGGCATGGTGTTGGCTCAATCGCCATCATTCTCATTCCACCGTCAACAATAGCTTTATGGGCAAGGCTGAGATCTTTAAACAAGTGAGTTCTTTTTTCTAAGCCCATCAGCTCAAAGTGGATTTGGTTTTCCTCCTTTGTGAATCCATCCTCGTCCAACTGTTCAACTGGACCCTCGTCATCCGAGTCATATGCATATTGACGACTAAAAGGAAAGTCACGATCCATGTCCTTTTGCACTATGTACGCATCCAAGTCACCAACATCATTACCATGAAACCCTTCCTCTTGCTCTTCGTCATCATCATAAGCATCTTCATCCTCTTGAATTACTTCGTCACTAGCAATCACCTCAAATTCATTTTCTTGGCTAGTTGGTGGTTGGCTAGAAGCATTGGGGGCATACAACTCAACCTCATTTGCTTTAATAGATGGTACACGGGGACGTGGTTGGCGATAAGCATTGGGGGCATCAACCACAACCCTATGCTCAACAAGTGGCACCATTGTCCTCTCGCTCATGTCATCCATTGGGGAAGAGACATGCCGGTTCAAATCAAAGGTAAACCGAGGAGATTCAACCTTGGTGGCAAACAATTCAAGTGACTTGTCTTCCGATTGGGAAACTTTTTCCTTGTATACATCCCAATGCAAATCCGGGGTGATAGGCATACTTTTCAAGCAAGATTTGGCTCCAACTCCAACATCATACCTTCCTATTAACTTAACATCAACATTGGTGTCCATCCACTTTAAGACTTGTCTCACTTTTGCAACAACATCCTCATAGCTAGGGCTTGTACCAAAAACCAATGGTTCCTCACCCGTGTCGGCATTGTTACTCAAGAACGCCTCCTTGTCCATGTAATGAACATTAACAAGTCTCTCCATCTAAAAATATCATGAATGCATTTAAGACTTCAATGAGAATTGGTGTTTATCCAAATACATCTCATTATATCCAAATCATATCAACACTAAATTATTGCCATGGTCAAAAAAGTATCACTAATTAACACACACTAAGCAAAGTTAACCCTAATCACTAACTAACCCTAACCCCCAATCTTTCTACTCAACAAGCATATATTCCTACTACACACCATGCATATCACTATATTATCAAAGTTAACCAAGCCATTCACACTAACATAAGGGAGAAAACAAAAACTAGGGTTCCACGAACATGTATAAAATGCAACCAAAATAACAAGATTTAACAAAAAATAATTGGATGATTTGGGGGAGATTACCAAGAGCAACAAAGTGATGGAAAGATCCACCTAAGGGATGCACCTTTTGGAGAGGATTTGAGGGGGAGCTTGAGGGATGGGAGAGAGTGTGGGAGCTCCAAGTGTTCTTCAAGCTCGGGTTGTGGATTGGGGAAAGTGTGTGGGGTGGGTCCCACACACTTTCCCGTGGGTTATCCACTTACCAGGGCCAGACGCCAGGGTCCCTGGCGTCTGGCCCCTTTGCCACGTCAGCAGGTCAACGGGCAGGCGGGCAGTGCGGGCCAGGGGCCAGACACCAGGGTTCCTGGCGTCTGGTTCGCAACCCAGACACCAGGGATGTTGGCGTCACCTAAAGAGTCAAAATCGATTTTTTTTGAAACAAGGTCAAATAGGGATTTTGTTAGCCTTTTAGGTCAGAACAGTAATTTTGTCCTGTGTTAGCAGCCGTAGAACTAGCCAATAAGAAGGGGATAAAAAATGGCCACGTCATACTCAGTTTTTCCACAAAACCCTAAAACCCTCTGACGGCGATTAGGGTTAGGTGGAGTCGAGGGCGCCCGCAGATCTCATCGGCTGGGCGCACCGGCGAAGCGCGGAGAGGATGTCTACATCATCTGCCGGCAAAGGATGGAAACGTAGTGGCGCTCTTTCACCCTGCTCTTTTAGAGCATAGATGGAGGAGGCACTTGGAAAGTTGGACATATCCGAGGAGGAGGCAATGCCTCTGGTGATCGATGATGCTGCTGATGAAGGTGAACCAACGAAGTGGCTAATAGTAGGGAAGGTCTTGCATCGTTATCTTCTCCATATACAGACTATCGGCAATGCCCTTCGCTCAGCATGGGGTAACCCTAGGGGGCTGTTCTTTCGCCCTTTGGGAGAGAATATGTTTGCTGCTGAGTTTGAGTCCAGACACGATCATGATCGAGTTTGGGAAGGAGCCCCGTGGCATAACAGTAAACATGCGGTGATTCTAGAGGATTTCAAGACACACATGCAACCATCTGAACTGAAGTTCGATAAGTTGCAGGTTTGGATAAGGGTACTGAATTTACCCTATAACCTGAGGAACGATAAAACAGTTTGGTGATAGCCCGGCAGATTGATAAGCAGGCGACTATCGTTCAAATTGATCATGTGGGAGGTTTTCTCAGAGCAAGGAGTGACTATTGATGTGCTTAAACCTTTGCGCAGATGGATTGTCATCGAATCGACCAAGAGGGATAAGGTGGACTGTTACAATATAGAGTATGAACATATACCCCACTTCTGTTTCTCATGTGGTCGTTTAGGGCATGCAGATTTGTTCTGTCCTACGCCAGGGACAAGAGATGAAAATGGTGATCTTCCTTTCAAAGCAAGTCTTAGGGCACCTGAGGAACAGAAGAAAACTTATTCTGGTGATCACTCGACCAAGGAGCAGCAGGAGACGGAGAACAACACAAGGGAGTCTTGCTCGTCGAGGTCCAAGCAGAAAAACGGGGTTGAAGTAACTTCCCCAGCCAAGAATGTAGCTCTGAACAAGTGCAAGGGAGGGCCACAGAACACTCAAGTTTATCGCAAGGTGGCCTCTACACCGCTGGCTATTACAGAGAAGGGTGAAGTTCTTGAACAAAGGGAGGAGGTGGGGGGTTTTGCTCCAGCGTTAGACACTGAAAATCTGGGTGATATCTTGGCTGTGAGAGACCCAAAAAAGAAGAAGCCCACACCACCGTCATATGAATCCTCAGCAGCGGTTGCTAGTCAGCCCTGCCAGAGTGAATGAGTTTATTAAGTTGGAACCGTCGAGGGCTTGGGAACCCTCAGACAGTTCGAGAGCTTCGCAAAGTTGTGAAGCAAGAAGGCCCCGCCCTTCTGTTCGTAATGGAAACAAAGATCAAGGGCAAACGAGTGGAGGATTTGAAGACTACATTAGGCTTTTCTGGATGTTTTGCTGTCGATAGCGACGGGCTTAGTGGTGGTATTGGTCTTTTCTGGTCTAAAGACGTTGATGTTTCTTCGATAAACTATAGCTTGTCCCATATTGATGTAAAAGTCAAGAAAGATAATAAGAGCTGGCGATTTACTGGTTTTTACGGAGAGCCAAGAGTGGAAAATAGACACCACAGTAGGCGTTTCTTGTGTACTTTGTATGAAATTCAACATGAAGCGCGGGTCTGTATGGGAGATTTCAACGAAACGTTGCATGCTGAAGAACACTTTAGTGTTAACGCTTGCCCGGAGAGCCAGATGCGAGAATTCCGGGAAGCAATTGTAGACTGCGCGCTCCAAGATTTGGGGTGGCGAGGAGTCCCGTTTACATGGGATAATAGACAACAAGGGGAGATGAATGTTAAAGTAAGGCTTGATCAAGCTCTTGTCAATGCAACTTTCCTAGACCTTTTTGGGTTTACAACCGTGAAGCATATTGGTAGTGTCGAGTCTGGCCACTGCTATGTACTTGCGGAGTTGAGATCCACTATACCTTATGGTTCGTTACGTGCACAACGCTCGTTTCGATATGAAAATGTCTGGCAGTCCCATGCAGATTATGATGAAAAGGTGTGGACGATGTGGCAAGTGGGAGCTGGGTAAAGAGGTTTGCGGGGTATTGTCGATGCCCTTACAGAAGTACATCAACAACTCGGCTCCTGGGGAGAGCAAGAGTTTGGCAACATGACAAAAAAGGTGCGTAAGTTGCAGAAGTGGCTGGGGAGGGTGGGAGGTGCCTCGTTGGGTCATGGCCCGATGGAGGATGAGAAGACAATTTCAAAACAATTGCAAGAGGCTTTGCGGCAGGAGGAGATTTGGCTGAAACAACGCTCTCAAGTTTTGTGGTTACGAGAGGGCGACCGCAATACTGGATATTTCCAGGCTCAGGCTGCCCAACGAAAGAGAATCAATAGGATTACCTCACTAGAGAACGCTGCAGGTCAGATGTGTACTGAACTAGGGGATATCAAGAATGAAATTCAGAGTTTTTACCAGGCGCTATATCAAACACAAGGGTATGCACCGATGGAGGAGCTGCTATCACATGTTCAGCCTAGGGTGTCGGAAGGCTATGAATGAGACCTTGCAAAAAGAGTTTGTGGCGGCTGAGGGAAAGGAAGTGTTATTTCAAATGGCACCGTCAAAGGCCCCCGGGGTTGACGGTTTCACAGCCGGATTCTATCAATGGCATTGGGATGTAGTTGGTGACGATATTACTGTTGCGGTGTTGGGATTCTTAAATGCGGGAGAATTGCTCTCGGGTCTGAACGATACTGCGATTGCCCTTATTCCCAAGGTGCCTAACCCATAGAAGATTGCTCAATATCGACCAATTTCTCTATGTCCAGTTCTTTATAAGATTGCAGTCAAGGTGGTGGCCAATAGATTGCGCCTTATTCTGGATGAGGTCATAGGAGAGGAACATAGTGCGTTTGTGCCTGGTCGTTTGATAACGGACAATGTACTTGTCGCATATGAAAGCATGCACGCTATCAGGAGGCGAAAGAGGGGCAAAAATGTGTGCTGTGCGATCAAGCTAGATATGCTCAAAGCCTATGATAGGGTTGAGTGGCATTATCTCAAGGCTATGCTCTCAAGGCTAGGCTTTGGAGATCGTTTTCTCAAGTTGGTAATGAAGTGTGTAACCTCTGTTCGGTTCACAATCAAAGTTAATGGTGAGCTCCTGCCATATTTCACTCCTTCCAAAGGACTTACACAGGGGGATCTGGTATCGCCTTACCTCTTTCTAATATGTGCACAAGATCTCACATCTCTGCTGAATAACTATGGTGGAGCACATATAGACAGAGGGATCCGGGTGAGTGTTCATGCACCTTGGGTGAATCACTTATTATTCGCTGACGATAGTCTTATCTTTCTCAGTGCCAATATTCAGAGTGCAGAACGGCTAAATGATATTCTTCGGTTCTATGCGGACTGCTCAGGTCAAGTGGTGAACCGAGAGAAAAGTTCGATTTTCTTCAGTGGTAATTCAGGCCATGACCTGAGGGAAGCTTTAAAAGTTACTCTTGGGATTCCAGTGGAAGAATTCTCTGAACGTTACTTGGGATTGCCTACCGCAATTGGAAGAATCACTAGAGGCACTTTTAACCATCTAGGTGAGAGAGTGAGGGAAAAAATTTGTGGTTGGTCTGAGAGAAATCTAGCTTGCACAGGAAGGGAAGTATTGTTGAAATCCATTGCCCAAGCAATACCAACATACAATATGAGTTTATTTTTGTTGACAAAGAAGGTTTGCAAAATTTTGACTTCACCAATGGCAAAATACTGGTGGAGCAGTTCTATTGATAAGAGGTTGATGCATTGGCTGTTGTGGAAGAAGTTAACTGAGCCAAAAATCAAAGGGGGGATGGGGTTCTGAGACCCCCATCTCTTAAACCTCTCTATGCTGGGTAAACAGGGGTAGCAACTTCTGACGCACCCTCATTTCCTCTGTGCTCGTGTACTCAAGGGTAAGTATTACCACTACTACAGGTTGCTGCTAACGTGACACTACGATCAGAGACCCTTCGACGAAACTGTGTGCGATGCCATAATCGCAAACGATGGTGTAAAATAACCGTCAAAAAAGGTGCAAAACATTTGCGATGTAGGATGCATCAAACACGGTTCAGATTTTAGTTGCGTGTGCGATGCAGGGCACACGGTTCAGCTCAATTAACTGTTTGCGATGAGGAGGAACAAAAGAAACGGGCAGCCAGATGAAGGTGTGTGCAATATACATCATACAGTTCACTCGGATGAACTGTTTGTGATTAGGCAACACAAAAGAAACGGGCAGCCAGATGAAGGTGTGTGCGATATACGACATGCGGTTCACTCGGATGAACTGTTTGCGTCGAGACAAGAGAACAGAAACGATTCAATATAACAAGATGTGTGTGATACACGGCAAATAGGTCTGTAATCAGAAATGTGTGCGAAGACCCATAATAACACAGACGATTGCTTCTAATAAGACGTATGTGATATGCTCTGTCTACACAACATCTATTAGCCATTGGGGGACGGGCGGTCATCCGGATACGCCATAAGGATACGAAGAGGCATCCAATCAGCAAGGACTAGCTGTTCCACAAGTAGCTCATGTAAGAGAACTCTCAAGTTAAGTGTGCTCAAGCTGGAGCAACCATCAGATGGGTGACTGGATGGGAAGTTGTGTTGATGTTAAATTAACTGATAGGATGGGTCATATCTGTCAAATTAAATAACTGATACAACCCATCCCATGAGTTAATTTAACCTCGAGGTCCTTGTTTTTTTAACACATGTTAAAGAAGGTCTACCGCATTACTTTTTGACAATGTGCGATACGTGGCATACAGTTGATCTACCCGACCTGTTTGTGATGGAATAGGCCGTGTGTTTTGTGGGCAAACACTTGCTAGTATTCAACCGTTTGCGATGTCACGCCCAATATGCGACTCTATCCTAAAGGAACTCGAAGGTCCCACCAAGGATAGAACCGCGTATTGACACGCTTTTGCAAGGTGGATATCATTACATCATACCATTACATAATAGTTGGGGATACATACAAAGGCATACAAATTCCACAAGAATACATCAATACATCATACATGATATCAACATCCAACTACAGATTAAACACAATAAGAAACTTAAATGACATCCACCCTGCTAGCCCAGGCTGCCGACCAGGAACTTAACCCAAGATCGACAAAGAATAAGAAGAACTCCAAAACAAGTAAACATCACTCTCACGTCATGATCATCGCATTACCTGTACCTGCAACTGATGTTGTAGTAACCTATGAGCCACGAGGACTCAGCAATCCCATTACCATGGGTATCAAGACTAGCAAAGCTTAATGGGGTAAGGAAGGGTTAAAGTGGTGAGGTTGCAGCAGCGGCTAAGCAAAATATGGTGGCTAACTTACGAGTACAAGAGTAAGGTGAGAAACTACGCAAACGGTCGCAAACTAGTAATGATCAATAAGTAATCCTGGACTACTTACGTTCAAACATAACCCAACCGTGTTCTCCTCTCGAACTTCCCCGAAAAGAGACAGTCATGGTTATGCAACGCGGTTGGTGTATTTTAATTGAGTTTACTTCAAGTACTCTACAACCGAGTATTAACAAATTCCCATATGCCACATAACCGCGGGCATGGCTCTCGAAAGTTTAAACCCTGTAGGGGTGTCCCAACTTAGCCCATGACAAGCTCACGATCCGCGGAGACAATCCTCCATCGTGGGACCCTCCAATCAGACTCGGAATCCCGGTGCACAAGACATTTCCACAATGGTAAAACAAAACCAGCAAGACCTCCCGACGCACCAACATAGCCTGATAGGAGTTGCACGTATCTCGCTCTCAGGGTACACCGGATGGGCCAGACGTCGGGTTGGCTGAGACCCTGGTTGCCCAGGGGGCGCTGGACATCGCCCAGTTTGGACCAACACTCATGAGGAGCGTTGGCCCGGGGGTTGATTAAGAGTCCTTGGGTGCTAGCCGGTCCCTATGGAAGTTTTTAGTTGTTATTAGGCAAATGGTAAAACCAATGCTGGGCCTTGCTGGAAGAGTTTTATTCAAAGCGAACTATCAAGAGGGGCCATAAACCCTCACCGTGTTAGGGACGCAAAATCAAGGAACATAACACCGGTATGATGGAAACTAGGGCGGCAAGAGTGGAATAGAACACCAGGCATAAGGCCGAGCCTTCCACCCTTTACCAAGCATATAGACGCATCAATTAAATAAGAGATATTGTGATATCCCATGATATCCATGTCCCAACATGGAACAACCTGCAACTGCACCTGCAACTAGCAACGCTATAAGAGGGGGGGGGGCTGAGCAAAGCGGTAACATAGCCAAACAATGGTTTGCTAGGAAGGGTAAAAAGGTTAGAGGCTATCATGGCAATTCGGGAGGCTTGATAAACAAGTGGTAGGTAGCGCGACATAGCGATAGCATCGAGACAACTAGCATAGCAATGATAGTAGTGAGATCCAAGATGACGGTCATCTTGCCTGAAATCCCGCTAGGAAGAAGATCGAATCCATGAAGTAGACGAACCAACATAGTCGAACGGATCCTCACAATCGCAACGTAACTGGAACTATCAAGGAGAAGCGCAACCGAAAATAATGAAACATCATGGTAAACAACCATCACATAAACATGGCATGATGCACAATCAAGTATGATGCATGTCCGGTTTAATGAGGCATGGCATGGCAAAGTGCAACAAACAATACTACAAGTTAAGCGGAGCTCAATATGCAACGAGTTGCATATTGACGAAACACCACATTCAATTATTTAGTTCACTCTTGTTTATGAACAAGACAAGATTAAATGTTGGTTAACATGGCAAGAGGTGAAACATAAGTAAACTAACTATTTAGGCAAGTTTAAATGAGGCCGGAATGACAAACAACAATTTCGGAAAATCCCCATGTGCATATTTTGGATTTGGTACTGTTCTGCCCTAAAGCATATTTTATAGTTGTTAAACATGAAAAGTAATGCCAGCATGTTAAACTATGCATTTTTTCACCCCATTTACATATGAATTTTATTTAATTCGGAACAATGGTTTTTTTGGTTATGAAATAAATCATTTTAGCATGACATTTATGCAAATTAATGCAAACAACAAGTTAAACATTTTTAACATGGATGAAAGCAACATATTATGAAACTAGATGAAATTCTAAGCATTTTACATATATAAAACATTTTAATCCGATGCACGGTTATGAAGTTATTATATGCATGAACATGGAGGGTTTTTCTGCAACACTTTAAATCCTGGGATAAATAGCTAAATCCGTCCTGAGGAAAAAAATACATCGGGCCGAATCTGAACACGGGCCCAATAGGAACAGGGGCTCACCCATGGGCTGAGGCCTGGTCGAAGCTGGCACTTAGCGAGGCAGCGACCAGGCCGCGGGTTGACGCGGTCAACGGGACAACGAGCGAGCGGCTGTTGCTCGTTGCAGGGGAAGCATAGGGCACAATGATAGCCTGGCGCGGCTGGAACTTGGCACAGAGGAGGCTCGCGTCCCTGGCGCGTCACTGGGGTGGCGCAGGTGATGGCTGGGAGGCGGATCCGGCGGCAGCGAGGATCTCTCCAACAAGGCAGGGACTTGTCACGGGGGAGCAGAGGAGTCTGCGTGCGGCGGTGTAGCGAAGTAGAGCCCGGCGCGGGTCTCCAGCTGCAGAAGGCGAGGCTAGAGGGGTGCAGAACGGACGGGTTCATCCGGGAACAGGACGGAGGCGAGCTGGGCGTCGAGGGCTGCAGGCCATGGCGACGGCGCGGTCATGGCGTTCCTGTGCGCGGGAGAGATTTGAGATAGAGAGAAAGAGAAGGAAAGAGGAGCTACAGGAAGGAAGAAGGAATAGGAGCAAGGGCGGTCTGGTCTTGCGGGTCGGTCGCGGATGTCGAGGGCTTCGGTGGCCGGTGAGGTTTGGTGGCGTGGTGCTCGGAGAGTAGCCGACGAGTGCGCTGGTTCGGGAGCGAACTCTCCTCGCTCGGGCTCCAATCCAGACCGAATGGGAAGACAGAGGAGGCCCTCCTGGCTGTTGGATGGATGGATTAGTGGACGTGGAGGTGAGCGCTAGTGGTTGGCTTGCTGGTGATACCGAGGGAAATGGAGAGGGTGCCGGCGGCGTGGGAAATTGGAGGAGAAGGTGGAGGCTTGGCTGCGCTGGTTGGAGCGAAGGGGATCTGGGAGAATCCCGAGGAAGACGAGACAGGAGGAGTGGTGGCGGCGGCTAGGAGGATGAGACAGCTCTCCTCAAATTTAGGGTTGGGGTAGGTTGGTTTGTATAGCAGGTGGATCTAAATGCAGACTAATGGAGGTCCTTTGATCTAAATCGGACGGATGAAGAAAATATAGGCTAGAGAGTCCAAATCAGAAACTGAAGATACTTTAGGGATGTTTGGGAATGATCCAGACCCAACGGTGATCACTGAGCGGGTCGGGTTCGGCACAAATTTCGGACGCGCATGCGAGGTGGTCTGACAAAAGGCCATGGAGATAAGGGAGTTTGATGGGCTCGGAGAAGAGAGAGAAGAGAGCGGTTCGGTTGATCCGCGAGGAGGTCAAAACAGACAAAGAAGAAGCGGCAACTACGAGTGGATGCAAGTTTTATGAAAACATGTGAATGCAATGCACATGATGACATGATGAAATGCAATAAGCAAATAATTAACACAACTGACACGCAAAACATAGAAGGCATTTGGAGCACCGGTCTTGTGGCGTCACAACTCTCCTCCACTTACAAGAGATCTCGACCCAAGATCTAAGGATGGCACCGGGGAGAAACGGAAGAGGAAGAGGTAAAACAAAGTTGCTTCTTTGACAAACGAGTGAAACCACGAGCCTTGGGAGGTTGAACAAATTGAAATAAAGAATACAATGGAGATGAACAAGATTGCAAACACTCTGTTAGCAAAGAGGAACAAGGAATATGACAAGAACCTTGTAGGTTGAAAGACATGAAATAAGAGCTTCACCAACCAAGAGAATATGACCACACTGGTATAATGAGATAACCAAGGAACAAGAATGGCATAATTTGGACATCACTCTGGTAGAAAAGATAATGAAAACTTGATAAGTTGAAAAGAACTTAAATAGGGGACACAACACTCCTGTTAAATGGGTAAGCAAGGAAAGAACATGATCTTGACAAAACGAGGTGATACTTGACGAGAGCAACAACACAATTCTCTAGAAGAAATGAAAGAATGGAATGAAAAGAACGAAGCAAAGAACAACAACTTCCACCGTGAATGAACATGAAGGAGCCTTCCTATGAAGAAGGGTTGAACAGAGTTGTTGAAAAAAATCAACAACAAAAGAATAAGCTTGTTGTGGCCTTATGGGAAACATATCAAAATTATGAGGTGACAACCGGCCACAAACGGAAATGATTGAATAGCTGAGAAGAATGAAGAAATGCAAAACTCCACTTCAAAAGAATACGAAGAATTAATTGCACTTCGAGACGCAAAGAGGAAAAGATACTTGCGCTCCTCCAACAAGAATCTTGATGAACACTTGAAGAATGAATTAAATCCTTAACGAACCACCATGAAGAACTCCGGTAACAAAAATGATGATGAGTTAGAATTGAAGGATGAAAGAGTAAGATGATGCCTTGCGATGATTTAGATGGAGCTTCGCGATGAGACAAGCGAGAAAAACTTGGAACTCTGGAAAAGAAAAGATGAACAACTTAGAACCAAGAAATTATTCATCATGAACAATCTCCGAAGCAAGGAATTATTCAACTTGATGAAAGAATAATATGAATTATATTATGCTTATCCTTCATTTATTAAATTGATGAGAAGCAATGGATTGCATACAACTTATTCACGTTGGAAAAGATTAAGGGGAGATATAGCGCAAAACTTGGGAAGGTCTTCATGAACCACCGGTAGGACTGGAAAGAATGAATGAATTAATACGATAACAAAGGAATAGGAATGTTGAACGAACCACCGTAAGAATTGAAATGAATGACGAAAAGAGAATGACTCTCCGGAAAGCATTACAGATGCACGAAGGAATTTATAGACAAGAGAATGAAGAGATCGCGAACTGATTAAAGAATGACTGAACGAAGCACCGGTAGAAATATGGGAACGGACGAAGCTGAAAGCTTGGAACGAAGGAATCTTCTGAAATGGAGGCCTCTGGATAATCGAAACGGAAAAACAACTCCTGAAATACTCCGGATGGTTAAGAAAAGAATTTATGGAAAACAGAATAATTTGAGAGGATAGCGTGAAGCTAGTACCATGAACCTTCGAGAGAACGGACAAGACATAAGAGAAACTCTTCTTCGGTCTTCAAATGTTGAGAATGATGACGAGGAACACCACCAAAATTGTTGAGATACTCCGGGAGAATAAAAAGTGAAGAAGTTGAGCCAACAATGAAAATACTTTGAAAACAATCTTGGAAAAGCATCTAACTGATGAAATTCATTCTTACGTCAAACTTCGAAAATAATTTGAGAATAACTCCATGAAAATTAGAAGAGTCAAGTAAGATCCTGGGAAAAGACCTGTGGGTTAGGGCCCATTGAAAAGAAACACCATTGAGAAGGATTGTTTGAAAGAGAAATGATGCACCAGAATGATTGAAAGATTCGAATAAGGTGACAACCTTAAATTAATTGAAGGCAACCATGAATCTTCTGAGATGTCTTCAGCACTCCGGAAGGATAAACTGGCAAGAGGCGAACAAGCAAGGGGAAGCACTTGAGTCGAGGAAAGGAATATGATCAAAAACGAAAATCTTGAATTGGATCCACCGGAAAGAAAACGAGACAAGCAATGATTAACTAGACGAGAATTCACCGGTTGAGACAATTGAGGACAGATCGAAGAGGCTCTGCACGAATGAAATTGATGCTCGAATAGAGGCTTAGACTCTGGGTAGAAAAGGGGTGGGGGGCGGAAAAAACAAAGGGAACTCGGAACGGGGAACCGATGAATAACTTGAAGAGAAAAGCATCGGTTGAACTAATTGAGGAAAGAATGCAAAGGCTTCGCATGAGTAGGACGGGTACTCGATTAAGGACTCCGGCTCTGAGAAGAAAAATGGTGGGTGGGTGTAAAAAATAAAGACAACTCCGGATTACATCGTTTATCTTCGGACGGGGAAACAACATTGTTGAGAAAGAACTAAGGATCGACCTTGCAAAAGACGACGAGGGTCGAGTCAACTCGAAGAGAAGTGCACCGGATGAAAAGAGCTGACATCGCAACGAACGAAAACTAACTGCGTGATCCTAAAAAAAATTTAAAGGGGAAGAGGAGTAGTTCAAAACACCTACGTCAAGATTTCTCACCAGAGCGATGACGGGACTGAGGAGTAAAAAGAAGTCCTACTCTCTGGTATAACTAGACTCCGAAAAGTTTTCTTCTAGACTCGACAACGGCCAACTACGAACAAACAAGGGGGCTCCTATGTTCGGTCGAGGCTCTGATACCAACTTGTCACGCCCAATATGCGACTCTATCCTAAAGGAACTCGAAGGTCCCACCAAGGATAGAACCGCGTATGGACACGCTTTTGCAAGGTGGATATCATTACATCGTACCATTACATAATAGTTGGGGAAACATACAAAGGCATACAAATGCCACAAGAATACATCAATACTTCATACATGATATCAACATCCGACTACAGATGAAACACAAACAGAAACTTAAACGACATCCACCTTGCTAGCCTAGGCTGCCGACCAGGAACCTAACCCAAGATCGATGAAGAAGAAGAACTCCAAAACAAGTAAACACTGCTCTCACGTCATGATCATCGCATTACCTATACCTAGAACTGTTGTAGTAGTAACCTGTGAGCCACGAGGATTCAGCAATCCTATTACCATGGGTATCAAGACTAGCAAAGCTTAACGGGTAAGGAAGGGGTAAAGTGGTGAGGTTGCAGCAGTGGCTAAGCAAAGTATGGTGGCTAACTTACGAGTACAAGAGTAAGGTGAGAAACTACGCAAACTGTCGCAAACTAGTAATGATCAATAAGTGATCCTGGACAACTTACGTTCAAACATAACCCAACCGTGTTCTCCTCTCGAACTTCCCCGAAAAGAGACAGTCACGGTTACGCAACATGGTTGGTGTATTTTAATGAGTTTACTTCAAGTACTCTACAACCGGATATTAACAAATTCCCATCTGCCACATAACTGCGGGCACGACTCTCAAAAGATTAAACCCTACGGGGGTGTCGCATATTAGCCCATGACAAGCTCACGATCCGCGGAGACAATCCTCCCTCGCGGGACCCTCCGATCAGACTCGGAATCCCGGTGCACAAGACATTTCGACAATGGTAAAACAAAACTAGCAAGACCTCCTGATGCACCGACCAAGCCTGATAGGAGTCACACGTATCTCGTTCTTAGGGTACACCGGATGGGCCAGACGTCGGGTTGGATGAGACCCTGGTTGCCTAGGGGGCGCCAGACATCGCCCAGTTTGGACCAACACTCATGAGGAGCATTGGCACGGGGGTTGATTAAGAGTCCTTGGGTGCTAGCCGGTCCCTATGCAAGTTTTTAGTTGTTATTAGGCAAATGGTAAAACCAATGTTGGGCCTTGCTGGAAGAGTTTTATTCAAAGCGAACTGTCAAGAGGGGCCCATAAACCCTCACCATGTTAGGGACGCAAAATCAAGGAACATAACACCGGTATGACGGAAACTAGGGCGACAAGAGTGGAACAAAACACCAGGCATAAGGCCGAGCCTTCCACCCTTTACCAAGTATATAGATGCATTAATTAAATAAGAGATATTGTGATATCCTATGATATCCATGTCCCAACATGGAACAACCTGCAACTGCACCTGTAACTAGCAACGCTATAAGAGGGGGGCTGAGCAAAGCGGTAACATAGCCAAACAACGGTTTGCTAGGAAGGGTAAAAAGGTTAGAGGCTATCATGGCAATTTGGGAGGCTTGATAAACAAGTGATAGGTAGCGCGACATAGAGATATCATCGAGACAACTATCATAGCAATGATAGTAGAATGATAGTAGTGAGATCCAAGGTGACGGTCATCTTGCCTGAAATCCCGCTAGGAAGAAGATCGAATCCATGAAGTAGACGAACCAACATCGTCGAACGGATCCTCACAATCACAACGTAACCAGAACTATCAAGGAGAAGCGCAACCGAAAAGAATGAAACATCATGGTAAACAACCATCAAATAAACACGGCATGATGTACAATCAAGTATGATGCATGTCCGGTTTAATGAGGCATGGCATGGCAAAGTGCAACAAACAATACTACAAGTTAAGTGGAGCTCAATATGCAAATATTGACGAAACAACATATTCAATTATTTAGTTCGCTCTTGTTTATGAACAAGACAAGATTAAATGTTGGTTAACATGGCAAGAGGTGAAACATAAGTAAACTAACTATTTAGGCAAGTTTAAATGAGGCCGGAATGACAAACAACAATTCCGGAGAATCCGCATGTGCATATTTTGCATTTGGTACTGTTCTACCCTAAACCAAATTTTAGAGTTGTTAAACATGAAAAGTAATGCCACCATGTTAAACTATGCAATTTTCCACCTCATTTACATATAAAGTTTATTTAATTCGGAACTACGGTTATTTACTTATGAAATAAATCATTTTAGCATGGCATTTATTCAAATTAATGCAAACAACAAGTTAAACATTTTTAACATGGATGAAAGCAGCATATTATGAAACTAGATGAAATTCTAAGCATTTTACATATATAAAACATTTTACTCCGATGCACGGTTATGAAGTTATTATATGCATGAACATGGAGGGTTTTTCTGCAAAACTGTAAATCCTGGGATAAATAGCTAAATCCGTCCAAAGGAAAAAAATACATCGGGCCGAATCTGAACACGGGCCCAATAGGAACAGGGGCCGCTCACCCATGGGCTGAGGCCTGGTCGAAGCTGGCGGCTCACGAGGCAGTGACCTAGGTCGCGGGTTGACGCGGTCAACGGGACGACGTGCGAGCGGCTGTTGCTCATTGCAGGGGAAGCAGAGGACGCAGCGACAGCCAGGCGTGGCTGGAACTTGGCGTGGAGGATGCTCGCGTCCCAGGCGCGTCACCGGGGCGGCGCAGGTGATGGCGGGGAGGCGGATCCGGCGGCAGCGAGGATCTCTCCAGTGAGGCAGGGACTTGGCGGGGAGCAGAGGAGTCTGCGTGCGGCGGTGCGGAGAAGCAGAGCCCAACGCGGGTATCCAGCTGTAGAAGGCGAGGCTGGAGGGGTGCGGAACGGACGGGTCCATCCAGGAACAGGACGGAGGTGAGCTGGGCGTCGAGGGCTGCAGGCCATGGCGGCAGCACGGTCATGGCGTTCCTGTGCATGGGAGAGATGTGAGTCAGAGAGAAAGAGAAGGAAAGAGGAGCTAGAGGAAGGAAGAAGGAAGAGGAGCAAGGGCGGTCTGGTCCTAAGGGGCGGTCGCGGACGACGAGGGCTCCGGTGGCCGGCGAGGGTTGGTGGGAGGTGCTCGGAGAGGAGCCGACAAGTGCGCTGGCTCGGGAGCGAACTCTCCTCGCTCGGGCTCTGATCCAGACCGAGCGTGGAGATAGAGGAGGCCCTCATGGCTGTTGGATGGATGGATTAGTGGACCTGGAGGTGAGCGCTAGTGGTTGGCTTACTGGTGATCCCGAGGGAAATGGAGAGGGTGTCGATGGCGTGGGAAATTGGAGGAGAAGGTGGAGGCTTGGCTGCGTTGGTTGGAGTGAAGGGGATCTGGGAGAATCCCGAGGAAGACGAGACAGGAGGATTGGCAGCAGTGGCTAGGAGGATGAGACAACTCTCCTCAAATTTAGGGTTGGGATAGGTTGGTTTATATAGCAGGTGGATCTAAATACAGACTAATGGAGGCCCTTTGAACTAAATCGGACGGACGAAGAAAATATAGGCTAGAGAGTCCAAATCAGAAACTGAAGATACTTTTGGGATGTTTGGGAATGATCCGGACCCAACGGTGATCACTGACCGGGTCGGGTTCGGGACAAGTTTCGGACACGCATGCGAGGTGGTCTCACAAAAGGCCATGGAGATAAGGGGGTTTGATGGGCCCAGAGAAGAGAGAGAAGAGAGTGGTCCGGTTGATCCGAGAGGAGGTCAATAGAGATAAAGAAGAAGCGGCAACTACGAGCGGATGCAAGTTTTATGAAAACATGCGAATGCAATGCACATGATGACATGATGAAATGCAACAAGCAAATAATTAACACAGCAGACACGCAAAACATAGAAGGCATTTGCAGCGCCGGTCTTGGGGCGTCACATGCGATTGATGAATTCATCACCGATGGGTTCCCTAGTGTGGTCCGTGTTCATTTGATGATCATCTACTTCTTGTGCTAGCTCGATCTTCCTTCTATTCTAAGTTTACATTAATTGATGGCATTTTATGAACACGACACTATTTCTCGCCATTTCCTCACCTGTTTCCCGCCACCCAGCGATATTGCGCATAGGCGGCGCGCGATGCACGAAGGAGACAAGCGCAGCCTGTAGCACATCCACCTTTTCCAAGCATGCCAACCCACCAAAGCGCCGCCTCTGCCATCAACCTCGTCGACGAGGAAAACGAGCAGGCGCCACGGCCCGTCGAGGCTGAGGTGTTCCCCGGCAACGCGATGGATGACGCCGTGATGCACGTCATCGCCAGGGTTGAGTAGACCTTTGGCGCATGGCGCTTGAACGCCGCGGATCAAGATAGGCATGTCAGCGCCTACAGGATGCATCTCACCGCAGAACATGATCGATAGCGCACCACAGAGCAAGCTAGGCGCGTCCGCGCTGATAGGCTGTGGCTCGCCGCACGGTGAGACCATTGGAGCGCCGCAGAGCGAGAGGCGCGGCGCGCCGTGATACGTCTCCAACATATCTATAATTTTTGATTGTTCCATGCTATTATATTATCTCTTTTGGATGTTTAATGGGCTTTAATATGCTCTTTTATATTATTTTTGGGACTAACCTATTAACCGGAGGCCGAGTGCCAGTTTTTGTTTTTTTTGCCTATTTTAGAGTTCTGCAGAAAAGGAATACCAAACGGAGTCCAAACGGAATGAGACCTTCGCGATGATCTTTCTTGGACCGAAAGCAATCCAGAAGATTTGGATTCGAAGTCTGGAACTCCACGAGGAAGCCACGAGGCAGGAGGGCGTGCCCAGGGGGTAGGCGCGCCCCCACCCTCATGGGGCCCCCGTAGCTCCACTGATGTACTTCTTTCGCCTATATATACTCTTATACCCTAGAAACACCGGGGAGAGCCACGAAACCATTTTTCCGCCGCCGCAACCTTCTGTACCTGTGAGATCCCATCTTGGGGCCTTTTCCGGCGATCTGCCAGAGGGGGAATCGATCACGGAGGGCTTCTACATCAACACCTTTGCCTCTTCGATGAAGCGTGAGTAGTTTACCACAGACCTTCGGGTCCATAGTTATTAGCTAGATGGCTTCTTCTCTCTCTTTGATTCTCAATACAAAGTTCTCCTCGATGTTCTTGGAGATCTATTCGATGTAATACTCTTTTGCGGTGTGTTTGTCAAGATCCGATGAATTGTGGATTTATGAACAAGATTATCTATGAATATTATTTGGTTCTTCTTTGAATTCTTATATGCATGATTTGATATCTTTGCAAGTCTCTTCAAATTATCGGTTTAGTTTAGCATACTAGATTGATATTTCTTGCAATGGGAGGAGTGCTTAGCTTTGGGTTCAACTTTGCGGTGTCCTTTCCCAGTGATAGTAGGGGCAGCAAGGCACATATTGTATTGTTGCCATCAAGGATAAAAGATGGGGTTTATATCATATTGCTTGAGTTTATCCCTCTACATCATGTCATCTTGCTTAATGCGTTACTCCATTCTTATGAACTTAATACTCTAGATGCCTGCTGGATAGCGGTCGATGTGTGGAGTAATAGTAGTAGATGCAGAATCATTTAGATCTACTTGACACAGACGTGATGGCTATATTCATGATCATTGCCTTAGATATCTTCATAACTATGCGCTTTTCTATCAATTGCTCGGCAGTAATTTGTTCACCCACCGTAATACATGCTATCTTGAGAGAAGCCACTAGTGAAACCTATGGCCCCTGGGTCTCTTTCCTATTATACTATGTCTCTTTTATTTATGTCACATCTCGTTTACTATTTTGCAATCTTTACTTTCCAATCTATACAACAAAAATACCAAAAATATTTACTTTACTATCTCTATTAGATCTCACTTTTGTGAGTGACCATGAAGGGATTGACAACCCCTTTATCACGTTGGTTGCAAGGTTCTTGATTGTTTGTGCAGGTACTAGGTGACTTGTGCGTTGTCTCCTATTGGATTGATACCTTAGTTCTCAAAACTGAGGGAAATACTTACGCTACTTTGCTGCATCACCCTTTCCTCTTCAAGGGAAACCAACGCATGCTCAAGAGGTAGCAAGAAGGATTTCTGGCGCCGTTGCCAGGGAGATCTACGCCAAGTCAAGACATACCAAGTACCCACCATAAACTCTTCTCCCTTGCATTACATTATTTGCCATTCGCCTCTCCTTTTCCTCTCCCCCACTTCTAAGATGATTTTCAAAAACCTTTGCCTTTTCTTCGCCGCTCTTCCGTTCGTCTCTTTCGCTTGCTTCTTGTGTTCTTGTGTTAATGTGCCTGTTTGCTTTGATGGCTCTGCCAAAAAGCATTGATCCTCACATTAGAAGGTTGGAAGAAATTGTAAACAACGTTAGAAGCTTTATGTCTTTGCAATTTGAGCATAATAATTTCTTCAGAAACGAGCTTAAAGAACAAAAGAAATTATGGAGTACATGAATAAAGAGCTCGATGATATGTCTAAAGAATTTTATGGTTTGAAATCTCAGTTTGCTCATCTTGAAAATTTAGTAGGCCAAATATTGGAGAAGCAAGCCACCTTAGTTAATAAGATGGCCGCTAAACCGGAAGATCTAGATGATAATAATGATGAAGATCTAAAAGTGATTGATGTGACTGCTATTAAATCTTTATTTTTCAATATGAATCTTGATAAAGATGGGACTAGAGACGAGTCAACTTTAGTTAAAAGGCGTAACAATGATTCGGAGTTTTTAGATCTTGATGCAAAAATTAATAAAAGTGGGATTGAAGAGGACAAAACTTTACGTAACAATGAACCCACTATTTTGGATTTCAAGGAATTTAATTATGATAATTGATCCTTGATAGATTGTATTTCCTTGTTGCAATCCGTGTTAAATTCTCCTCGTGCTTATAATCAAAATAAAGCTTTTACTAAACATATTGTTGATGCTTTAATGCAATCCTATGAAGAAAAGCTTGAACTAAAAGTTTCTATCCCTAGAAAACTTTATGATGAGTGGGAACCTACTATTAAAATTAAGATTAAAGATTATGAATGCTATGCTTCGTGTGATTTGGGTGCTTGGGTTTCCACGATTCCAGAAACCTTGTGTGATGTGCTAGGTTTCCGTGAATTTGATGATTGTTCTTTAAATTTGCATCTTGCGGATTCCACTATTAAGAAACCTATGGGAAGGATTAATGATGTTCTTATTGTTGCAAATAGGAATTATGTGCCCGTTGTCGGTGTCAAAATCGGCGGATCTCGGGTAGGGGGTCCCGAACTGTGCGTTTGAGGTTGATGGTAACAGGAGACAGGGAACATAATGTTTACCCAGGTCTAGGCCCTCTCGATGGAGGTAAAACCCTACGTTCTGCTAGATTAATATTCATGAATATGGGGGTTACAAGAGTTGTTCTACCACGAGATCGTAATGGCTAAAACCCTAGAAGTCTAGCCTATCTGATTATGATTGTCTCTACGGACTAAGCCCTCCGGTTTATATAGACACCAGAAGGTACTAGGGTTATACAAAGTCGGTTACAGAGGAAGGAATCTTCATATCCGAATGCCAAGTTTGCCATCCACGCCAAGGAGAGTCCCATCCGGACACGGGCGAGAGTCCTCGGTCTTGTATCTTCGTAGCCCATCAGTCTAGCCCATGTCCAACAGGCTGGACGCCCGAGGACCCCTTAGTCCAGGACTCCCTTAGTAGCCCATGAGCCAGGCTTGCATGATGAGGTGTTCGGCGCGCAGATTGTCTTCGGCATTGCAAGGCGGGTTCCTCCTCAGAATACTCCAACGCGGTCTTCAAATATGACTAACATGTCCGGATCTGCAAAACAAGTACCACACACCACCGCAGAGAGTATAATATTTCACGAGTCCAATCTGCTGACAATTTTGGATAATGTGACACCACGTCATCACCCGGTCATTATTCCGAACCATTTTTTGGCCTGTCGCTTCGAGATGCGGTCTCATTGGCATGTCTTGTCAAAGCAGAGATCATGTCCCCTTATTACTGGATTCTCATCAATACGGGCATGGGTAATCCAACCATGCCATTTGCACAACCCTTGGGAATAGGCGAGTTTTAAGGTGAGTGGGGAGGCGCTTGATATTCACTACCTTTATAAGGAGATAAGGATTCCCTTCTTTCACCCACACCTTCTCCCCCTCTCTGCCTTCCATTCTCGAGCTCCAGCGCCCAAGTCCTCATCTTTTCCGCCTCAAGAAAGCACTCCACCATGTCCGGATCTGGAGCGCAAGGCAAGTAGATGGCCTCCTCCGTATAGGAGAAGGACATCACCGATCTTCGGGAGGCCGGGTACCTGGCGAAAGAAATCGCCCACCAGCTTCCGGCCAAGGGGCAAATCGCCCCCACCCTGAAGCCTAATGAGAGGGTGGTGTTCATCCCCCATTTCGTCCACGGTTTAGGGTTTCATCTCCAACCTTTCGTCCGTGGACTCATGTTCTATTATGGGCTAGATTTCCATGATCTAGCCCCGAACTCCTTCCCCCATATCTCGGCATTCATTGTTGTGTGCGAAGCCTTCCTTCGCATTCCACCCCACTTCGGACTATGGCTTAATATCTTCAAAATGAAGCCGAAGGTGGTGGACGACCAACACGCAGAGTGTGGAGGTGCCATGGTGAGCAAGATGCCCAACGTCCCGGGGCCGAAAGGTACCTTCGTGGAGACCGTCAAGGGGTGGCAGAAGCTGTGGTTCTACGTCACAGAGCCCCGCGACTCCTCTTGGGCCGCAGCTCCCGAATTCAAATCTGGGGCCCCAACGCGGCATACCTCCTGGCAAGAGAAGGGCCTGGATTGGTCTTCGTCGGACGAGTTGACAACGCTTCAGACGCACATCAGGAGCATGATGGACAAGAATGTCCAGCTTGACAACGCTTCAGACGCGCATCAGGAGCATGATGGACAAGAATGTCCAGCTTGTTGATGTGATTCAGGTGATGCTAATTCGCCAGATCCTTCCATGCTAGAGCCGGGCTTGCCACCTATGGGAATTTGATCCGGCCAAACACAAGACCCTGCAACGGTTCTTCGGGACTACACACGAAGACATCTGGAAGGTGCTCTTCAAGGCCAACGAGACATGGTCGAAGACAATCGAAGACCGTGGGCACGACCTGGCTCATCCCGCCAGTTTGGTAAGTTCTCCATGTTTCAAGGCATATCCCTTACTTGCTTACTCAAGGAGGGTGTCCCAACTTCCCTATCTGTTTTTTCAGGGTTGGACGAAGAAGGCAGAGCAGATTCAGTGTCCAGCTCCGCTGCTCGAGGACCCAGCCATCTCGCGCTTGACGAAGATGCTGGTTCCGACGCCCTACAAGGCACCGGAGAAGAAGGCCAAGAAGAAGGCCAAGGGGACCAGAGGTGGCCTCCGCCAAAAGGGTATTTCGGACATGGTGTCCGAAGACGCCAAAACTCACTCCGCCATCGAAGATGATGATGAGGAGGAAGATGAAGAAGAAAGCAACCCCCCCCCCCCGGGGGGGGGGGGGGAAGAAGCGGGCGGCCTCCACAAATCTAGAGGTGGAGGTGGCCAAGAAGGGGAAGGCCTCTCTCGCGGATAGCTCCACGTGGGACGTCGACAGTAGCCCAGAACGGTGCCCCCGGGATAAGCCCCTGGCCGAATCGTGAGTATCCGAAGACCCCGATGCATTCATATCTCAGCCTTTTTACTTTATGATTTTAACATGTTGAACCATGTACTTGCAGTACGGCTCGTTCCTCCCTCGAGCGATCCTCGTCTTCGGGGAACTCGCTAGACCCGAAGGCGATGTACAGCGGGTCCCTTCCGACGGCCTCCTCTCCCAAGGTCATGGATGACACCGAGGTGTTGTCCCGAAGGATCCCAGACCAGGGAGAGACGCAGGAGGCTGTCAGGGCGGCGCCAGAGGGCAAGACCTCGGCCACCGGACACATGGGGGAGCAGATCCCCATGGAGACTGGTGATGGGGGCCACGTCCAATTCGGCCCCCAGCCGAATACGGTCCCGGAGACCTATACGGCTCCAGAATCCGGCAGAAAGCCTCCTTTGTCAGAAGGAGGTGTGCCTATTCCACCGGTGACCTCTATCCAACCAGAGGCACCTGCTTCCATAATTGAGGAACACCGTACCCTTATGGTTGCGGTGATTGAGAAGATTTAGTGCGTGAAAAGTGGACTGACCGAAGCCTGCACAAGCCTTCTAACAGGCTTTGGGGTAAGCAATGTAACTTTTTGAAAAGAAAATCACAGTATAGATAGTAGCCCCTGAGACTCTGTTTGGTGTCCGGAAAGAAGAGCCGAACAAAGGATCAAACATTTTTTCGTGTGAGACTAAGCAGATATGTTTATGTGATTAAGCAGGCGTCGCTGTTGGCCGCGACTTCTCATGCTGCCGAAGTCTCCGGACTGAAGCAGAGGTTGGAGCAGACCGAGGAAGAGCTCGGTCGTGCGAAAAAGTAGCTGGAGGACAATCAAGGTATTCAATGTTTTTGTGTATATCCGGTAGGGATGAATGTTTGTGTGGTGACCACAGTGCCGCGATATGTTCATAGGGGTGGCGACCGAGGTAGAGGCCCTCAAGAAGGTGCTAGCCAAGGCCGAGGAGAGGGCGGCGAAGGAACGGGCCGCTCGAGAAAAGCATGAGGCCAGGATTGGTGAGGTCCAGCAGGGGCTCCAAGATGTCGTAAACAAATACGAGTCCTTGGAGCGCCAGAATGCGGACCAAAAGTCCGAACTCGCGAGGGTTTGCCAAAGTGCACAAGAGGCCCGGCCGAAGCCCAAGGCGCCCTCCAGGAAATCCAAGAGGCTAAGAAGATTGCGGCGGGGAAGGGTTTTATTATGCAAAGCAAGTATGTGAAGACAAGATATCTCTTATTGACCCGGATTTGGAGTTCTCCTGGGGCGTTTGCGGATTTGCCGCGCAGCGTTTCTGACGCCGCGGCATTCTTCCGAGCTGAAGAAGGAAGCGCAACAGAGAAGCTGTTCTGGTCACAATACCTTGCGCCAGAACATCCAGTGCCCTTTAGCGACCAGCTAAAACAGCTGGTCGAGCTGCATAGGGTGGCCGAACTAGCCATGAAGGACTTAATAATCCGGCTGTGGCCTGCAGAAGCTATGCCCGGCAGCTACTTCAGACTCGTGAAGCAGCTGGTCCATGCCTGCCCTTGTCTTGACACCATCAAGCGGTCGGTCTGTATAGAAGGTGCGCGGATGGCCTTTGCCTGTGTCAAGATGCAATGGGCGAAGATGAATGCCGCCAAGCTCGCGACCGAAGGACATCACGAGGGAAAGGAGCATCTCATGCCCGCGCGATATTTCGATGATGTCCTAGAGGGATCCCGCATTGTAACGGAGCAATGTGCTAAGGACATTATTTTTGAATGAGTACATTCATGTTATCCCGTCCTATAGTATTAAATAGAGCCATTATGTAATATAATGCTTGTTTATTTGTTGAAGTTTTTACCTCCTGTGCGGCCGTTTTTATTAAATCTGAGGGTTGGCCAGTCGTTGGCTTCAGCCCCCACGTAGGTAGTATGGGGGTGTTCGGGATGGATCTAAACACTCTTTATCCCAACATTTGGTCCTTAAAGGAGGTGTTTAGCGCAACGAACCAGGCAATCAGACTATGTGGCTTTATCGCCCCCACTTAGCCATAGGAGTTTGACAATAAAAATTTAGGCACAACCCCTAGTATCCGAACTAGGGTGCTGTAAACACCTGATCGGATAAGAACCGATTCATCACATAATGCGGAAAAAATTGCTAAAGATTTGAAACCTCCCAAGAGCTGACCGGCTCACGCGACATCATGACAGTCCGTTTTCGGCTTTCTCTACTGAGGTGCTCATCCGGATAAACCAGGACACAATCACAGTAGTTCTCCCTTTACTACCCTAGCCGATATAGCGGAACGTAAGGTAGTAAGCACAGGAGCCGGGCAACCCAACTATTGACCAAAGACATGATTCGGAGCCGATGCATATAATGCTAAATTCGAGGTGCCGAACTGTACTGCAAAAAGTGTTCGGACTTTGTTGCTGTGTTATGGGGCACAATGAAGCCCCTGGCGGAATAAGGCGTACCAAAGTGTACGGGTGCGATTTGATAAGATTGTCAAAAGAACAAACTAGTGCCACAGAAGTTGGGCTACAAACTATTTCCATTATAGTTTGATTAATACGTCAAAGCATATTTTGTACAAGTAGTGCAGCAAGCAACAGTGGCTATTTAACATGCCAAGACCAAGGAGGAGCTGCGTACGGGTCCTGAAAGCGGTTTGAATGATCGTCGAGAAGAACATCTAGAGATTCCCCGACACGTCTGTGCTACTTGCCACCTTGGTGTGTCTGTCCTTCGAATGGACCGATTAGGAAGCCGTTGAGAGGGGCCTGCCGAAAAGAAACCTGAAAAGGAAAAAAGATAAAAAGAAAAAGTGAAAGTATGTGTGTCCAGGGGAGGTCAAGCCATATTATGGATCACAATCTAGTTATGCCTTCATCTATGCCCATGGTATTTTGAGTGCGTAATTATGTACGCGTGGCACGAACGCCGCCACTTGGTGGGGTCTGGGACGGAGGCCGAATTGCTAGTTGAGCTCTTGACGAGCTGGGTTGTCCCTTGATAACCCACAAGTATAGGGGATCGCAACAGTTTTCGAGGGTAGAGTATTCAACCCAAATTTATTGATTCGACACAAGGGGAGCCAAAGAATATTCTCAAGTATTAGCAGCTGAGTTGTCAATTCAACCACACCTGGAAACTTAATATCTGTAACAAAGTGTTTAGTAGCAAAGTAATATGATAGTAGTGATAACGGTAGCAAAAGGTAACAGTAGTAAAAGCAATGTTTTTGGTATTTTGTAGTGATGATAGCAATAGCAACAGAAAAGTAAATAAGCGAAGAACAATATATGGAAAGCTCGTAAGCAATGGATCGGTGATAGAGAATTATGCCGGATGCGGTTCATCATGTAACAGTCATAACCTAGGGTGACATAGAACTAGCTCCAGTTCATTGATATAATATAGGCATGTATTCCGAATATAGTCATACGTGCTTATGGAAAAGAACTTGCATGACATCTTTTGTCCTACCCTCCCGTGGCAGCGGGGTCCTTACGGAAACTAACGGATATTAAGGCCTCCTTTTAATAGATAACCGAAACAAAGCATTAACACATAGTGAATACATGAACTCCTCAAACTACGGTCATCACCGGTAAGTATCCCGATTATTGTCACTTCGGGGTTAACGGATCATAACACATAATAGGTGACTATAGACTTGCAAGATAGGATCAAGAACACTCATATATTGATAAAAACATAATAGGTTCAGATCTGAAATCATGGCACTTGGGCCCTAGTGACAAGCATTAAGCATAGCAAAGTCATAGCAACATCAATCTCAGAACATAGTGGACACTAGGGATCAAACCCTGACAAAACTAACTCGATTACATGATAGATCCCATCCAACCCATCACCGTCCAGTAAGGCTACGATGGAATTACTCACGCACGGCGGTGAGCATCATGAAATTGGTGATGGAGGATGGTTGATGATGACGATGGCGACGGATTCCCCTCTCCGGAGCCCCGAACGAACTCCAGATCAGTCCTCCTAAGAGGTTTTAGGGCTTGGCAGCGGCTCCGTATGGTAAAACGCGATGATTTCTTCTCTCTGATTTTTTTCTCCCCAAAACTCAATATATGGAGGTGGAGTTGGAGTCGGAGAGGCAACAGGGGGCCCACGAGGTAGGGGGGCGCGCCCCCACCCTTGTGGAGAGACGGGGGGCCCCCTGGCCTTCATCTTTGGCAGGTATTTTTCTTATTTTCTGAAAAGTGACTCCGTGAAGTTTCAGGTCATCCCGAGAACGTTTGCTCTGCACATAAATAACACCATGGTAATTCTGCTGAAAACAGCGTTAGGCCGGGTTAGTTCCATTCAAATCATGCAAGTTAGAGTCCAAAACAAGGGCAAAAGTGTTTGGAAAAGTAGATACGTTGGAGACGTATCAACTCCCCCAATCTTAAACCTTTGCTTGTCCTCAAGCAATTCAGTTGATAAACTAAAAGTGATAAAGAAAAACTTTTACAAACTCCGTTTGCTCTTGTTGTTGTAAATATGTAAATCCAACATTCAAGTTTTCAGCAAAGATTATAACTAACCACATTCACAATAACGCACAGGTCTCAAGTTTACTCATATCAATAGCATAATCAACTAGCGAGTCATAATAATAAATCTCGGATGACAACACTTTCTCAAAACAATCATAATATGATATAACAAGGTGGTATCTCGCTAGCCCTTTTTGAGACCGCAAAACATAAATGCAGAGCACCTTTAAAGACCAAGGACTGACTAGACATTGTAATTCATGGTAAAAGAGATCCAGTCAAGTCATACTCAATGTAAAATAACAGTAATGAATGCAAATGACAGCGGTGCTCTCCAACTGGTGCTTTTTAATAAGAGGATGATGACTCAGCATAAAAGTAAATAGATAGGCCCTTCGCAGAGGGAAGCAGGGATTTGTAGAGGTGCCAGAGCTCGGTTTTGAAACAGAGGTGAATAATATTTTGAGCGGTATACTTTCATTGTCAACATAACAACCAAGAGATGGCGATATCTTCCATGCTACACACATTATAGGCGGTTCCCAAACAGAATGGTAAAGTTTATACTCCCCCTTCCACCACAAGCATCAATCCATGGCTTGCTCGAAACAACGAGTGCCTCCAACTAACAAGAGTCCCAGGGGGAGTTTTGTTTGCAATTATTTTGATTTAGTTTGCATAAAGCATGGGACTGGGCATCCCGGTGACCAGCCATTTATCTCGTGAGTGAGGAGCGGAGTCCACTCCTCTTGAGAATAACCCGCCTAACAGGGAAGATACAGACAACCCTACTTGATACATGAGCTATTCGAGCATACAAAACATGATATTTATTTGAAGGATTAGAGTTTGGCACATACAAATTTACTTGGAATGGCAGGTAGATACCGTATATAGGTAGGTATATTGGACTCATGTGGCATAACTTTGGGGTTTAAGGGATTGGATGCACAAGCAGTATTCCCACTTAGTACAGGTGAAGGCTAGCAAAAGACTAGGAAGCGACCAGCTAGAGAGCGACAACAGTCATGAAAATGCATTAAAATTAATCAACACTGAATGCAAGCATGAGTAGGATATAATCCACCATGAACATAAATATCGTGAAGGCTATGTTGATTTTGTTTCAACTACACGCGTGAACATGTGCCAAGTCAAGTCACTTAAATCATTCAGAGGAGGATACCACCCTATCATACCACATCATAACCATTTTAATAGCATGTTGGCACGCAAGGTAAACCATTATAACTCATAGCTAATCAAGCATGGCATAAGAAACTATGATCTCTAGTTGTCATTGCAAACATGTTTATTCATAATAGGCTGAATCAGGAACGATGAACTAATCATATTTACAAAAACAAAAGAGGTCGAGTTCATACCAGCTTTTCTCATCTCAGCCAGTCCATCATATATCATCATAATTGCCTTTCACTTGCACGACCAAACGATGTGAATAATAATAATAGTGCACGTGCATTGGACTGAGCTGGAATTTGCAGGCATTCAATAAACAGGAGAAGACAAGGCAATATGGGCTCTTTTATCAGATCAACAATAATGCATATAAGAGCCACTTTAACAATTAGTTATGGTCTTCTCCTATCGACCCCCAAAGAAAAGAAAAGAAATAAAACTATTTACACGGGAAAGCTCCCAACAAGCAAAAGAAGAACATGAAATCTTTTTGGGTTTTCTTTTTAATTACTACTACAAGCATGGAAATTAAACTAATTAAAAGCTACAACTATTTTTTTTGGTTTTTCTTAAGGTTTATTAAACACACAAGAAGAAAGCATAAAAAGGAAAATAAACTAGCGTGGATGATACAATGAAAAAGTATGAGCACCGACATCTAGCAATGAGTGTGTGAACATGAATGTAATGTCGGTGGGAAATATGTACTCCCGCAAGCTTAGGGTTTTGGCCTAAGTTGGTCTATGGCCATGGCTGGCCTCGCGGATATCCATAATAGTAGTTGGGGTCGTACTGGGACGAAGAAGAGGAAGACTCCGATTGCCACTGGCTGACAATCATCTCCGGATCCCACTGATAATTAGACTGCCGTGAAGGATCAAATTGGGGTTCCGGCTCTGGCTCCTCAGCTGGTGCAGGGTTCCGGTAGGCGTGAATAGCCTTCAATGGAACAAGGTACGTGCCTACAGTTAAATCAAACAAAGAAGGAGCAGGCAGGGTAATAGTCTCAGGATGATGTTTGTTAAACAACAATTGATATTTAAGCTCTCCTTCCCTATTCTTAACAATAAAATCATGTGCCACCATACTTTTATAATCTAAATAAACATGAGGCAGCACTTTTTCTTCCTTCTCATAGTGCCTAACAGGTATGTTAAAATGTGCAGCTAGGCGTGTAGCATAGATGCCTCCAAAGATGGGGCCCTTGGTACGGTTTAGACTTAACCGTTTGGCAACAATGCCGCCCATACTAACAGAGTTATCACCATATAAACCATGGAAAAAATAATAATATCAGGGATACTCTGGTTTCCACAGTTTCCACGACCAATTAAGCAACGACTAGCAAATAATGCAAAATAACGTAACACAGGAAATGTATGCTAGTGATTCGTGCATTGGAAACCTTCCTTGTTTCCCCTATAGTGATAGTATCAATAAATCCCTCCACATCATCACGATGAGGTTCTTCTATCTTGCCCACAAAAGGGACTAAACAAACCCGACAAAAATCATAAAGTGACATCTCCTTATGCTCATCATATAAATAAAACTCCACCGTAGGTGGTGAGCTCTTAGAATGGAAATGAAAGTTTTGCCCAAAGATATTTGTGAGCAAGAGATACTGATCGCATTGGTTGTGGAGGAAAGCGGTAAGGCCTGCATTCTTAGCCAATTCATGAAAATCTTCATAAATCCCGGCTACTCTCAAGAACTCCTTGGAAGGCCAATCACACGCCCGAACCTCCGCGGTGTGAGGCAAATTATACTTAGGCTTCGGTGCCTTCTCCTTCGAGCTTTGGCTCGATGAGCCCCTCAAAATTCTCCTCATCATTTTCTGAAAAATTCTGAAATTTTTAGTAACTTCAAAATAAAAGTAAACCAAACTCAATAATATTGATAGCAACTACTCCTACAAGTGCCTAGAGTCTATATCATGCATCAAAACTACTTTTGACCATATAAATTTGACATGCAAGCTCAAGAACAGGGTCACCTAAGCAGCAAAAATTTGCAATGAATAAAGCACTAGAACAAAAACTAATTGGACCAATGGAGGAGTCACATACTAAGGAACAATCTCCCCAAGCAGTTTTGTGAGAGATGCTTTGAGCAAGGAGATCGAAAATGGCAGCAAAACGAGCTTGGACTCGGGTTTGAGCTGGATATTCGTGTTTGTGGGAGGAAGATGAAGTGTGTGGGTGCAGGAATAAGTGGAGGAGGGCCACCATGGGCCCACGAGGTAGGGGGCGCGCCCTAGAGGGGTAGGCGCGCCCTCCACCCTCGTGGGCAGGTGGTTGACCCCCCTGGTGTGTTCTTAGTTCCATAAATCCTCAAATATTCTAGAAAAAAATCATATTTAATTTTCAGGGCATTTGGAGAACTTTTATTTTTGAGGTATTTTTATATTGCACGGATAATCAGATAACAGACAGAAAATATTTATTTTTATTTTATTTAATATAAATAATAGAAAGTAAAAGTGGGGTATAGAAGGTTGTGCCTTCTAGTTTCATCCGTCTCATGATCATCAAAAGGAATCCACTAACAAGGTTGATCAAGTCTTGTTAACGAACTCATTTCGAATAACATGGAACCGGAGAAATTTCGAATAACAGTATGTTACCTCAACAGGGATATGCACATCCCCAATGATAAGAATATCATATTTCTTCTTGATAGTAGGAAGGGGAAATTCAAAACCTCCAAATATAATCGATGGAATTTTTCCAATAGAGTTGATACTATGAACTTGAGGTTGTTTCCTCGGAAAGTGTACCGTATGCTCATTACCATTAACATGAAAAGTGACATTGCCTTTAGTGCAATCAATAACAGCCCCTGCAGTATTCAAAAAGGGTCTTCCAAGAATAATAGACATACTATCGTCCTCGGGAATATCAAGAATAACAAAGTTCGTTAAAATAGTAACATTTGCAACTACAACAGGCACATCCTCACAAATACCGACAGGTATAGCAGTTGATTTATCAGCCATTTGCAAAGATATTTCAGTAGGTGTCAACTTATTCAAATCAAGTCTACGATATAAAGAGAGAGGCATAACACTAACACCGGCTCCAAGATCACATAAAGCAATTTTAACATAATTTCTTTTAATGGAGCATGGTATAGTTGGTACTCCTGGATCTCCAAGTTTCTTTGGTATTCCACCTTTAAAAGTATAATTAGCAAGCATGGTGGAAATTTCAGCTTCCGGTATCTTTCTTTTATTTGTAATAATATCTTGCATATACTTATCATAAGGATTGGTTTTGAGCATATCAGTTAATCGCATACGCAAAAAGATAGGTCTAATCATTTCAGCAAAGCGCTCAAAATCCTCATCATCATTTTTCTTGGATGGTTTGGGAGGAAATGGCATGGGTTTTTGAACCCATGGTTCTCTTTCTTTACCATGTTTCTTAGCAACAAAGTCTTTCTTATCATAACGTTGATTCTTTGATTGTGGGTTATCAAAATCAACATCAGGTTCAATTTCTATATCATTATCATTACCAGGTTGAGCATCATCATGAACATTATTATTAGCATTATCACTAGTTTCAGGTTCATTACTAGATTGTGTTTCAGCATCAGAAATAGAAATATCATTTGGATTCTCAGGTGTTTCAACAATAGGATCACTAGAAGCATGCAAAGTCCTATCATTTTTCTTTTTCTTGTTTTTAGAAGAACTAGGTGCATCTATATTATTTCTCTGAGAATCTTGCTCAATTCTCTTAGGATGGCCTTCAGGATACAAAGGTTCCTGAGTCATTCTACCACCTCTAGTCATAACTCTAACAACATTATCATTATTCTTACTATTCAATTCATTGAGCAAATCATTTTGAGCCTTAAGTACTTGTTCTACTTGAATGGTAACCATAGAAGCATGTTTGCTAATAAGTTTAAGTTCACCTTTGACATTAGCCATATAATCACCCAAGTGTTCAAGCATATTTGAATTGTATTTCAATTGTCTACCAAAATAAGCATTAAAGTCTTCTTGCTTAGCCATAAATTTATCAAACTCATCTAAGCATGGGCTAGAAATTTTAGTAAATGGGATTACAGCTTTACCATATCTATAGAGAGAATTTACCTTTAGGGACAATCACATTTGAGCCCCTAGTTGTGTAACACCCGGGTGTTTTGCCCCTAAATTCAAAAAAACCTCGTTTCTGTCCAAGCTCGTTTACTCCTCTTATGCTTTTGCCCTTTGACCGTTTTACCGCAACTTTGAAAACTTCATAACGAATTCATACTAACTCAGAAAAATACAAATAAGATATCAAAATGATCGGAAAAACATCACCTATATGTGCATGTCATTTGCATTCATGACAAAAGTGCTCAAAAGTCCCTATCTTAGTTTGAGCTCATATGATGTCAGCATGAATAGTAAATGATGAAAAAATTGAAAACAAATTCAAAACATATAGGTGATGTTTATCCGAACATTTTGATATCTTATATGCATTTTTCTGAGTAAGTATGAATTCATTATGAAGTTTTCAAAGTTACGGTCAAACAGTCAAAGGGCGAAAGCATAAGAAGAGCAAACGAGCTCGGGCAGAAACGAGGGTATTTTGAATTTAGGGGCAAAACACACGGGTGTGACACAACTAGGGGCTCAAATGTAATTGTCCCTTACATTGGTTACTACCTGTGTCGGGTTATCAAGACCATGAGGTTCTTCAATAGGAGATGGATTAAGATTATATGCTTCTTCAACAGGCGGTAAATTAAGACCATGTATTTCTTCAATAGGAGGTAAATTCTTAACATCTTCAGCTTTAATACCCTTTTCTTTCATAGATTTCTTTGCCTCTTGCATATCTTCAGGACTGAGAAATAGAATACCCCTCTTCTTCGGAGTTGGTTTAGGAATAGGCTCAGGAATTGGCTCCGGAGGTTTCCAATTATTTTCATTTGTCAACATATTATTCAATAGAATTTCAGCTTCATTCGGTGTTCTTTCCCTAAAAACAGAACCAGCACAACTATCCAGGTAATCTTTGGAGGCATCGGTTAGTCCATCATAAAAGATATCAAGTATTTCATTTTTCTTAAGAGGATGATCAGGAAAAGCATTAAGTAATTGGAGAAGCCTCCCCCAAGCTTGTGGGAGACTCTCTTCTTCAATTTGCACAAAATTGTATATATCCCTTAAAGCAGCTTGTTTCTTATGAGCAGGGAAATATTTAGCAGAGAAGTAATAAATCATATCCTGGGGACTGCACACACAACCAGGATCAAGAGAATTAAACCATATCTTAGCATCACCCTTTAATGAGAACGGAAATATTTTAAAGATATAAAAGTAGCAAGTTCTCTCATCTTTAGTGAACAGGGTGGCTATATCATTCAGTTTAGTAAGATGTGCCACAACAGTTTCAGATTCATAACCATGGAAAGGATCAAATTCAACCAAAGTAATTATATCATGATCAACAGAGAATTCATAATCCTAATCAGTAACAAAGATAGATGAAGTAGCAAAAGCAGGGTCAGGTTTCATTCTAGCATTTAGAGATTGCTTACTCCATTTAGCTAATAACCTTTTGAGTTCAGTTCTATTTCTGCAAGCTAAAATAGCTAAAGAAGCTTCTTGATCAAATAAATAACCCTTAGGAATAACGAGTGATTCTTCATCATCACTTTCATCAGTATCATCAGATTCAATATTTTCAATCTCTCTAGCCCTAGCAAGTTTTTCATCAAGAAAATCACTAATTGGCACAGTAGTATCAGGCATAGAGGTAGTTTCATCATAAGTATCATGCATAGTAGAAGTGGCATCATCAATAACATGCGACATATCAGAACGAATAGCAGAAGCATGTGTAGGTGTCGCAAACTTACTCATAACAGAAGGTGAATCAAGTGTAGAGCTAGATGGCAGTTCCTTACCTCCCCTCGTAGTTGAGGGATAGATCTTGGTTTTTGGATCTCTCAAGTTCTTCATAATGATAAGCATATATATATCCCAAGTGACTCAAAGAATAGAGCTATGCTCCCCGGCAACGGCGCCAGAAAATAGTCTTGATAACCCACAAGTATAGGGGATCGCAATAGTTTTCGAGGGTAGAGTATTCAACCCAAATTTATTGATTCGACACAAGGGGAGCCAAAGAATATTCTCAAGTATTAGTAGCTGAGTTGTCAATTCAACCACACCTGGAAACTTAATATCTGCAGCAAAGTGTTTAGTAGCAAAGTAATATGATAGTAGTGATAACGGTACCAAAAGGTAACAGTAGTAAAAGTAATGTTTTTGGTATTTTGTGGTGATGATAGCAATAGCAACAGAAAAGTAAATTAGCGAAGAACAATAGATGGAAAGCCTGTAGGCAATGGATCAGTGATGGAGAATTATGCCGGATGCAGTTCATCATGTAATAGTCATAACCTAGGGTGACACAGAACTAGCTCTAGTTCATTGATATAATGCAGGCATGTATTCCGAATATAGTAATATGTGCTTATGGAAAAGAACTTGCATGACATCTTTTGTCCTACCCTCCCGTGGCAGGGGGGTCCTTATGGAAACTAAGGGATATTAAGGCCTCCTTTTAATAGAGAACCGGAACAAAGCATTAACACATAGTGAATACATGAACTCCTCAAACTACGGTCATCACCGGTAAGTATCCCGATTATTGTCACTTCGGGGTTAACAGATCATAACACATAATAGGTGACTATAGACTTGCAAGATAGGATCAAGGACACTCATATATTGATGAAAACATAATAGGTTCAGATCAGAAATCATGGCACTCGGGCCCTAGTGACAAGCATTAAGCATAGCAAAGTCATAGCAACATCAATCTCAGAACATAGTGGACACTAGGGATCAAACCCTAACAAAACTAACTCGATTACATGATAGATCCCATCCAACCCATCACCATCCAGCAAGCCTACGATGGTATTACTCACGCACGGTGGTGAGCATCATGAAATTGGTGATGAAGGATGGTTGATGATGACGATGGCGACGGATTCCCCTCTCCGGAGCCCCGAACGAACTCCAGATCAGCCCTCCCGAGAGGTTTTAGGGCTTGGCGGCGGCTCCTTATCGTAAAACGCGATGATTTCTTCTCTTTGATTTTTTTCTCCTCGAAACTCAATATATGGAGGTGGAGTTGGAGTCGAATAGGCAACAAGGGGCCCACGAGGTAGGCGGCACGCCCTAGGGGGGAAAGCGCGCCCCCATCCTCGTGGAGAGACGGTGGGCCCCCTGGCCTTCATCTTTGGCAGGTATTTTTCTTATTTTCTGAAAAGTGACTCCGTGAAGTTTTAGGTCATTCTGAGAACGTTTGCTACTGCACATAAATAACACCATGGTAATTCTATTGAAAACGGCGTCAGTCCGGGTTAGTTCCATTCAAATCAGGCAAGTTAGAGTCCAAAACAAGGGCAAAAGTGTTTGGAAAAGTAGATACGTTGGAGACGTATCAACTCCCCCAAGCTTAAACCTTTGCTTGTCCTCAAGAAATTCAGTTGATAAACTGAAAGTGATAAAGAAACACTTTTACAAACTCTGTTTGCTCTTGTTGTTGTAAATATGTAAAGCCAGCATTCAAGTTTTCAGCAAAGATTATAACTAACCACATTCACAATAACGCATAGGTCTCAAGTTTACTCCTATCAATAGCATAATCAACTAGCGAGCCATAATAATAAATCTCGGATGACAACACTTTCTCAAAACAATCATAATATGATATAACAAGGTGGTATCTCACTAGCCCTTTCTGAGACCGCAAAACATAAATGCAGAGCACCTTTAAAGACCAAGGACTGATTAGACATTGTAATTCATGGTAAAAGAGATCCAGTCAAGTCATACTCAATGTAAACTAACAGTAATGAATGCAAATGACAACGGTGCTCTCCAACTGGTGCTTTTTAATAAGAGGATGGTGACTCAACATAAAAGTAAATAGATAGGCCCTTCGCAGAGGGAAGCAGGGATTTGTAGAGGTGCCAGAGCTCGGTTTTGAAACAGAGGCGAATAATATTTTGAGCGGTATACTTTCATTGTCAACATAACAACCAAGAGATGGCGATATCTTCCATGCTACACACATTATAGGCGGTTGCCAAATAGAATGGTAAAGTTTATACTCCCGCTTCCACCACAAGCATCAATCCATGGCTTGTTTGAAACAACGTTTGCCTCCAACTAACAAGAGTCCCAGGGGGAGTTTTGTTTGCAATTATTTTGATTTAGTTTGCATAAAGCATGGGACTGGGCATCCCGGTGACCAGCCATTTATCTCGTGAGTGAGGAGCGCAGTCCACTCCTCTTGACAATAACCCGCGTAACATGGAAGATACAGACAACCCTAGTTGATACATGAGCTATTCGAGCATACAAAACAGGATATTTATTTGAAGGTTTAGAGTTTGGCACATACAAATTTACTTGGAACGGCAGGTAGATACCGTATATAGGTAGGTATAGTGGACTCATGTGGCATAACTTTGGGGTTTATGGGATTGGATGCACAAACAGTATTCCCACTTAGTACAGGTGAAGGCTAGCAAAAGACTGGGAAGCGACCAGCTAGAGAGCGACAACAGTCATGAACATGCATTAAAATTAATCAACACTGAATGCAAGCATGAGTAGGATATAATCCACCATGAACATAAATATCGTGAAGGCTATGTTGAGTTTGTTTCAACTACATGCGTGAACATGTGCCAAGTCAAGTCACTTAAATCATTCAGAGGAGGATACCACCCTATCATACCACATCATAACCATTTTAATAGCATGTTATTGCTATGGGCTAGCCAGCTATCTTCTCCCGTGCAAAAGCGGGTCATGAGTGTCGTGAGGGCTGCCATGGACTTCGGCTTTTCTTGGCCAAGGTGTCGGGCGATCCATTTGTCCTGGATGCTATGTTTAAATGCCGCTAGTGCTTTGGCATCCGGACATTCGATGATCTGGTTCTTTTTGGTTAAGAATCTAGTCCAGAATTTCCTGGTTGACTCTCCGGGCTGTTGAATTATGTGACTTAAGTCGTCGGCATCCGGAGGTCGAACATATGTACCTTGGAAGTTGTCAAGGAAGGCTTCTTCCAAGTCCTCCTAGCTGCCAATGGAGTTTTCAGGCAGGCTGTTCAGCCAGTGTCGGGCTGGCCCCTTGAGTTTTCGGGGGAGGTATTTGATAGCATGAAGATCATCGCCGTGCGCCATGTGAATATGGAGGATAAAGTCTTCAATCCATACCGTGGGATCTGTGGTTCCATCATATGATTTGATATTCACGGGTTTGAACCCTTTTGGGAATTCATGTTCCATTACTTCATTAGTGAAGTAGAGGGGGTGTGCGGATCCTCTATATCGGGCCAGGTCGCGACGTATTTCGGATGGAGTCCGTCTGTGATTTTTGGCTCGGGTGTAACTGTGCTTGCCATGTTCGGCTCTATAGCCGTTGTCGCGCGTCGGGGCATGCCCCCGTGATCCATAGATCGATCTGGCCGGACCTTCTTTATTTTTCAGGCCCTGCCGGAGATCATATGTGTATCCCCGAGCAGTTCTGTCTCTTTCTTTACGGCGAGGTGGTACGGGCTGGTGTTCGGCTTGGGTTGCCGCTTTGTCCCGACCATGTGGTGGTCAGTCAGCCGCATTATGCGTTGATGGCACGGGCTCCAACACCTCGTCATCGAATTGAGGTAGTAATTTGCGCTTCGGGTAACTTTTGAGTGGTCTCTTGAGGCCGTACTCCTCGGCTTCCAGGATGTTAGTCCATCTATCATTGAGCAGATCTTGATCAACTTGAAGCTGTTGCTGCTTCTTTTTCAGGCTCCTTGCAGTGGCTATTAGCCGGCACTTGAAGCGCTCCTACTCGAGAGGTTCCTCAGGCACGATAAAATCCTCGTTGCCGAGGCTCACCTCATCCTCGGAGAGTGGAAGATAATTGCCGTCCTCCGAGTCCTCGTGCGCGGACTGTTCATCAGGGCTGACTCGCCCATCTTCCCATTCATCTTGTTCGGAAGTTGCCTCAACGGGGTCTTCATTGTCTTTGGCACCGTCCGGAGTGTTATCTTCTCCTATGCCGGTGTTGATATCTTTGCTGCAGCGTGATTTAGAGCGGTGCTACCTCTTTTAGCACTTCGTTGGTTTTCCCCGAAGAGGAAGAGATGATGCAACAAAGTAGCGCAAGTATTTCCCTCGATTTTTGAGAACCAAGGTATCAATCCAGTAGGAGGCTACGCGCGAGTCCCTCGCACCTGCACAAAACAAATAAATCCTCGCAACCAACACAAATAGGGGTTGTCAATCCCTATAGGGCCACTTACGAGAGTGAGATCTGATAGATCTGATAAGATAATATTTTTGGTATTTTTATGATAAAGATGCAAAGTAAAATAAAGGCAAAGTAAATAGCAAAGTAAATAACTAAATAGTAGGTGATTAATATGATAAAGATAGACTCGGGGGCCATAGGTTTCACTAGTGGCTTCTCTCGAGAGCAGAAGTATTCTACGGTGGGTGAACAAATTACTTTGAGCAATTGACAGAATTGAGCATAGTTATGAGAATATCTAGGTATGATCATGTATATAGGCATCACGTCCGAGACAAGTAGACCGACTCCTGCCTGCATCTACTACTATTACTCCACTCATCGACCACTATCCAGCATGCATCTAGAGTATTAAGTTAAAAACAGAGTAATGCCTTAAGCAAGATGACATGATGTAGAGGGATAGACTCATGCAATATGAAGAAAACCACATCTTGTTATCCTTGATGGCAACAATACAATACATGCCTTGCTGCCCCTACTATCACTGGGAAAGGACACCGCAAGATTGAACCCAAAGCTAAGCACTTCTCCCATTGCAAGAAAGATCAATCTAGTAGGCCAAACCAAACTGATAATTCGAAGAGACTTGCAAAGATAACCAATCATACATAAAAGAATTCAGAGAGGATTCAAATATTATTCATAGATAGACTTGATCATAAACCCACAATTCATCGGTCTCAACAAACACACCGCAAAAAGAAGATTACATCGAATAGTTCTCCACAAGAGAGGGGGAGAACATTGTATTGAGATCCAAAAAGAGAGAAGAAGCCATCTAGCTACTAACTATGGACCCGTAGGTCTGAAGTAAACTACTCACACTTCATCGGAGAGGCTATGGTGTTGATGTAGAAGCCCTCCATGATCGATGCCCCCTCCGGCGGAGCTCCGGAACAGGCCCCAAGATGGGATCTCGTGGATACAGAAAGTTACGGTGGTGGAATTAGGGTTTTGGCTCCGTATCTGGTCGTTTGGGGGTACGTGGGTATATATAGGAGGAAGAAGTATGTCGGTGGAGCAACAGGGGGCCCACGAGGGTGGAGGGCGCGCCTGGGGGGGGGGGGTAGGCGCGCCCCCTACCTCGTGGCCTCCTGTTACGTGGCTTGACGTAGGGTCCAAGTATCCTGAGTTGTATTTGGTGAGAAAATCACGTTCCCGAAGGTTTCATTCCGTTTGGACTTCGTTTTGATATTCCTTTTCTTCGAAACCCTAAAACAGGCAAAAAACAGCAATTCTAGGCTTGGCCTCCGGTTAATAGGTTAGTCCCAAAAATAATATAAAAGTGGATAATAAAGCCCAATAATGTCCAAAACAGTAGATAATATAGCATCAAGCAATCAAAAATTATAGATACGTTGGAGACGTATCAAGCATCCCCAAGCTTAATTCCTGCTCGTCCTCGAGTAGGTAAATGATAAAAACAGAATTTTTGATGCGGAGTGCTACTTGGCATAATTTTAATGTAATTCTTCTTAATTGTGGTATGAATATTCAGATCCGAAAGATTCAAGACAAAAGTTCATATTGACATAGAAAATAATAATACTTCAAGCATAGTAACAAAGAAATTATGTCTTCTCAAAATAACATGGCTAAAGAAAGTTATCCCTACAAAATCATATAGTGTGGCTATGCTCTATCTTCACCACAAAAAATATTTAAATCATGCACAACCCCGATGACAAGCCAAGCAATTGTTTGATACTTTTGACATTCTCTAACTTTTTCAATCTTCACGCAATACATGAGCGTGAGCCATGGATATAGCACTATAGGTGGAATAGAGTGGTGGTTGTGGAGAAGACAAAAAGGAGAAGATAGTCTCACATCAACTAGACGTATCAACGGGCTATGGAGATTCCCATCAATAGATATCAATGTGAGTGAGTAGGGATTGCCATGCAACGGATGCACTAGAGCTATAAGTATATGAAAGCTCAAAAAGAAACTAAGTGGGTGTGCATCCAACTTGCTTGCTCATGAAGACCTAGGGCAATTTGAGGAAGCCCATCATTGTAATATACAAGCCAAGTTCTATAATGAAGAATTCCCACTAGTATATGAAAGTGATAACATGAGAGACTCTCTACTATGAAGATCATGGTGCTACTTTGAAGCACAAGTGTGGTAAAAGGATAGTAACATTGTCCCTTCTCTCTTTTTCTCTCTTTTTTCTTTGGGCCTTTTCTCTTTTTTTATGGCCTCTTTTTTCTCTTTTTTTATTTTTCGTCCGGAGTCTCATCCCGACTTCTGGGGGAATCATACTCTCCATCATCCTTTCCTCACTGGGACAATGCTCTAATAATGATGATCATCACACTTTTATTTTTCTTACAACTCAACAATTACAACTCGATACTTAGAACAAAATATGGCTCTATATGAATGCCTCCGGCGGTGTACCGGGATATGCAATGATTCATGAGTGACAAGTATGAAAGAATTATGAACGGTGGCTTTGCCACAAATACTATGTCAACTACATGATCATGCTAAGCAATATGACAATGATGGAGTGTGTCATAGACGGAACGGTGGAAAGTTGCATGGCAATATATCTCGGAATGGCTATGGAAATGCCATAATAGGTAGGTATGGTGGCTATTTTGAGGAAGGTATATGGTGGGTGTATGATACCGGCGAAAGGTGCGCGGTATTAGAGAGGCTAGCAAAGGTGGAAGGGTGAGAGTGCGTATAATCCATGGACTCAACATTAGTCATAAAGAACTCATATACTTATTGCAAAAATCTACAAGTTATCAAAGAAAAGTATTACGCGCATGCTCCTAGGGGGATAGATTGGTAGGAAAATACCATCGCTCGTCCCCGACCGCCACTCATAAGGAAGACAATCAATAAATAAATCATGCTCCGACTTCATCACATAACGGTTCACCATATGTGCATGCTACGGGAATCACAAGATTCAACACAAGTATTTCGCAAATTCACAACTACTCAACTAGCATGACTTTAATATCACCATCTCCATATCTCAAAACAATTATCAAGTATCAAACTTATCATAGTATTTGTTGGTGTCAAAACCGGCGCATCTCGGGTAGGGGGTCCCGAACTGTGCGTCTAGGCAGATGGTAACAGGAGGCAGGGGACACAATGTTTTACCCAGGTTCGGGCCCTCTTGATGGAGGTAAAACCCTACGTCCTGCTTGATTGTTCTTGATAATACGAGTAGTACAAGAGTAGATCTACCACGAGATCAGAGAGGCTAAACCCTAGAAGCTAGCCTATGGTATGATTGTATGTTGTCCTACGGACTAAAACCCTCCGGTTTATATAGACACCAGAGGGGGCTAGGGTTACACAAAGTCGGTTACAAGGAAGGAGATCTACATCTCCGTATTGCCAAGCTTGCCTTCCACGCCAAGGAGAGTCCCATCCAGACACGGGACAAAGTCTTCAATCTTGTATCTTCATAGTCCAACAGTCCAGCCAAAGGATATAGTCCGGCTGTCCAGATACCCCCTAATCCAGGACTCCCTCAGTAGCCCCTGAACCAGGCATCAATGATGATGAGTCCGGCGTGTAGATTGTCTTCGGCATTGCAAGGAGGGTTCCTCCTCCGCATACTTCATAGAAGATTTTGAACACGAGGATCGTGTCCGGCTCTACAAAACAAGTTCCACATACCACCGTAGAGAGAATAATATTTCCACAAATCTGATCTGCCGACGTACCCCGTAGCGTGGTTTCACACCACAACCAGGTCTTTATTCGAATCGTTTTTCATGACCTATCTCAGCGTGTTTCGCGAGGCGGTTTCCTTAGCATGTCTTGTCGAAGCAGAGATCATGTCCCCTTTATTACGGGATTCCCATCAATACGGACGTGGGTAACCCAACCGCGCAACCAATTACGGCGCTTGTGGGATAAGCGAGTTTTACCTGGCTGGTGGGGGCGCATAGTTTCGTCCGCCCTTATAAAGGGATAAGGTTTCACCTTCTTCTACCCACGCCTTCTTCCTCCTTGCTCATCCATTCTTCCGCACTCATGCTCCAGCGCCCAAGTCCGCATACTTCTCCTCAACCTTCTCCAATATGTCCGGAGCGGGAGGCAAGTGGATGGTCTCCTCCGTCACAGAGAGAGACATCAAAAAGCTGCCCAGGGCCAGATACTTATCTGCGGATATCGCGCACCGGCTGCCAGCCACGGGGCAGATCGTCCCTACCCCGGAACCTCGCGAAAGGGTGGTTTTCCTCCCCCACTTCGTCTGCGGACTGGGGTTTCCCCTCCATCCATTCATCCACGACCTTATGTTCAATTATGGGCTAGACTTTCATGATCTGGCCCCGAATTTCATCCTCAACATCTCGGCGTTTATCGTCGTGTGCGCGGCTTTCCTCCGCATCCGGCCCCACTTCGGCCTGTGGCTGAAGACCTTCAATATCAAGCCGAAGGTAGTAGGCGACCAACAAGCGGAATGCGGCGGAGCCATGGTGGGCAAAATGCCCAACGTTACGTGGCTCGAGGGCTCCTTCGTGGAGACCATAAAGGGGTGGCAATCGGCATGGTTCTACATCACCGAGCCGCGCGACACCAACTGGGTGGCGGCCCCCGAGTTTCAATCCGGAATCCCCACGCGGCTCACTTCCTGTAAGGAGAAGGGCCTGTCCTGGGGTTCATCGGTCGAGCTGGACGGACTCCAGAAGTGTATCCTGAACATGACAAGCAAGAAACTTAAGCTTGTCAACATAGTCCAAGTCATGCTCTTCCGCCGGATCCTCCTGTGTCAACAACGGGCTTTCAATTTATGGGAGTTCGACCCGGCCCAGCACCAGACTCTACACGAGCTCTTCGACACGACGCATAAGGATGTCTGGAAGGTGTTGTTCAAGGGCGCTGAGGTCCCTCCTTCTCTTACCAAGGACTGCAGGCTAAGCGCGAAGCGCCCTGCGAATTCGGTAAGTTCTATACATCTAGTAGGGTATTTATTTCCCATAGCTTAACCATGTGCGGGGTCTGATCTACCATGCCTTTGACAGGACTGGGTGGAGGCATTGGAACAGATTAACTGTCCGGCCCCTCTGCCCGAAGACCCTGCGGACGCTCTTCTGACGAAGATGCGGACCCTGTCTCCTTATGAGGTGCCGGGGAAGACCAAGAAGAAGGCCAAGGGAACCCGAAAGAGTTCCCGGTGCCAGGTGGTATCGGACTCGTCGTCCGATAACTCCAAGACGCACTCCTCCCATGGAAACGAGGAGGAGGAAGATGAAGACTCTCCCCCTCCAGCCGGGGGAGACAAGAAAAGGAAGGCCGCCCCAACCGGGGAGGCCGAAGGGTCCAAGAAGGGAAGGACTCTCCTTCCGGACTGTTCCACCACCGCCGCCAACGGCGAAGACGAGTGGTTACTCAGGGCCAAGCCCCTGGCGAAGTCATAAGTATTCGGATGCCAGAGTAACTCATAGCAACCTTTTATCGCACTGCTCCTTCTAACGTCGAATATGATCATGCAGTCCGCCCCGAGCCCGTATCGGCGTATCCTCATCGGAAGGTTCCTTGGACTCGTCGGATATGGATAGCGATCCGCTTCCATCCGCCTCCTCTCCTCGCCCTACAGGCAATGCCGAGGTATTGTCTCAAGGGGCACAGAGCCGGGGGGAGACAGTCCCGGAGGCGCCTCAAGGCGACCTTCCGGACTCCAGGAGCAAAGGGAGCCAGGTTCCCAGGGGCTCCAAGTTCGGCGCTCAGCCGAACACTGCGCCGGAATCTTCAGTGGTTCCAGACTTGGGCATGCGGCCCCCTTCCAAGAGGGGCAAGCCATTCGCGCCGGTGACCTCTGTCCATCCAGAGGCACCGGACAACTTGCTGGCAGCGCTTCGCGGCGCTTCCATCGACGAAGAGCACCGCACTAGTATGAGTGCGGTGATCGAGAAGGTTCAGTCCGCCAAGAGCGGACTGATTGAAGCCTGTGCCAGCCTTGTAACAGGCTTTGAGGTAAGTATTTAAAATGTAGGAAAATATTACCGCATAGACAGTAGCCCCTGATGCTCTGTTAGGTGTTCACAAAGAAAAGCCGAATAGAGGATCAAATAATATCCACAAGAGTCTAAATAAGTATGTCTGTATGCGTATGCAGGCTTCGCTGCTGGCCTCTGCCGCACTGACTGCGGAGGTCGCCGCTCTGAAGCAGAACTTCGCGCGGTCCGAGAAAGAGCTCGGCCTTGCCAAGAGGCAGCTTGAGGAGAACAAAGGTAAGTAATACATTGTCTATATATATATATAAGATATGGTTGCAAAATGATAGGATCATCATGGATGTGCCAGGGGCCACGACCGAAGTGGCGACCCTGAAGCAAGCGCTATCCGAGGCCGAAAAAAAGCGGCCAAGGAGCGCACCGAGCGGGAGAAGCAAGAGGCGCGGGTGGGCGAGGTGCAGCAAGAGCTCCAGGCTCTCGTGACGAAGCACGAGGCTTTGGAGCTTGACTCGAAGACACGAGAGTCCGAGCTTGCCGCGGCCTTGGAGAGCACAAAGCGTGCCAAGGCTAAGGCCCAAAAGGCCCTCCAGGAAATTGAGGCAATGAAGAAGATTGCGGCGGGTAAGGCATTCATTATGCAAAGCAAGCATGTGAAAGTAAATTACTTGTTACTTACTCGAGTCCGGAGCTCTCCAGGAGCATTTGCAGATTTGCCTCGCAGCATGTCCGATGCCGCACAGTACTACTGGGCCGAGGAGGGAAGCTCGACGGAGAAGTTATTCTGGTCTCAGTATACTGGGACCGAACACCCGATGCCTGTGAGCGACCAGCTGAAGCAACTGGTCGAGCTGCACAAGGCGGCCGAACAGGCCATGAGGGGCCTTATAGTCAGGATGTGGCCTGGCGACTACCTTCCCAACAGCTACTTCGGCCTGGTGAGACGGCTTTTGGATGCCTGCCCACGGCTGGAAGTTATCAAGCGGTCCGTCTGCATCGAAGGTGCCTGCCGGGCTTTTGCCCGTGCGAAGGTGCACTGGGCCAAGATGGACGCCGTGAAGATGGTGAAGGAGGGGCCACCGCAGGGCAAGGAGCATCGCCACCCTGAGATGTATTATGAGGGTGTCCTGAAGGGTGCCCGTCTTGTGGCGGACGAATGTGCGAAGGTTGTAATTTTTGAATAAACTTGCTCGTGGGATCCTGTATTATGAAAACTTGTTCATGTGCGCTATGCAACGCTTGTTTAAATTTAAAATATTACCTTCTCTGAGGCCGTTTATCAAATCTAAGAGATGGCCAATCGTCGGCTTCTGCCCCCATGCCACGAGTGCTGGGGTGTTCGGGATAAATCTGAGCACTCTTGTTCCCATTGTTGGGACCTTCGAGGGAGGTGCTCAGCACAACGAACAATGCAATCGGACTATAATGCATTATCACTCTCACTTAGCCATAGAATTCTATAATTTTGAATTTTGGCAAAGCCCCTAGTATTCGGAAGGCCGAATTCGGGGCGCTATACACGCCTAAGCCGGACAAAGCCGACTCCTCTCCCTAAGCGGCATAAGTCTTTAGGGACTCGAGACCTCTCGAACAGCGACCAGCTCTCGCCTTATCATGACAATCAGTTTTAGCTTTCTCTACTGAGGTGCTTAGCCCAGCTGAACCGGGGCACAAATCGCAGTAGTTCTCCCAGTGCCACCTTAGCATATATAGCGGAACGTAAGGTACCAAAACATGGGAGCCGGGCAAACCCAACTATTGACCCAAGACATGATTCGGAGCCGATGCATATAATGCTATAAGTTCGGGGTGCCGCACTGTCAAAATTGTTCCGACTTCTCACACCGTATTATGGGGTACGCTTAAGCCCCTGGCGTATTGGCCGTACCAGAGTGTACGGGTGCTGAATGTCATGAGTGAACATATATATATAAAAAGGAATAGAGAATGCTAAAATAGACTAGTGCTATGCATTGTTTATTCAAAAAAGAGTGCGTCAAAGTAGAATGATACAATTAGTATGATAAGCAAAAAGGTAGGACTATTTGACATGTCCCTTCCAAGGGCAAGCTAAGGAATGTTATTTAAAGCATGTATTTCACTCGTTGTCAGAGATCACCTGGGAGTTCCATGGTGCGACGTAGCTTTCTGCCTCCTTGGTTGTTGCATCGTGTGTCCAGCAATCGTACTGCCGGACGGGGTTTCCAGAGATTAAAGTCCCGAAAGAGAGAAAAATAACAAAGCGGGAAGCCCCTGGTGTGGTTGAGCCGCGTCTTGGGGCGTGCCGTAGTCGTGCCCCCTCCCCACCTGTGCCCATGGTATTTTCAATGCGTAATTATGTACGTGTGGCACGAATTTCGCCATTTGGCTAGTACTGGGGTGGGGGCCGTATTGCTATGCGAGCTCGGAACGTGCCAAGCGGTCTTGTTGCCGATTACTCCGGGCGCGCTTGAAGGTGTCCGGGTCCTTAATCGCCGAATTGGTGGATTTCCTTACGAGGCTGCTTTGCGCTTCTGCTGCGAGGGCCGCAGTGTGCTCCTCTGTGCGGAGAGAGCGCTCTGTGTTTCCGTTGACTATGATGACCCCCCGAGGTCCTGGCATCTTGAGCTTGAGATATGCATAGTGCGGTACCGCGTTGAATCTCGCAAATGCGGTCCGTCTGAGTAGTGCATGATAGCCACTGCGGAACGGGACTATATCGAAGATTAAATCCTTGCTGCGGAAGTTATACGGGGATCCGAAGACCACTTCCAGTGTGACTGAGCCTGTACAATGGGCCTCTACACCTGGTATGACGCCTTTAAATGTCGTTTTTGTGGGTTTGATCCTTGAGGGGTATATACCCATTTTGCGCACTGTGTCCTGGTAAAGCAGGTTCAGGCTGCTGCCGCCGTCCATAAGGACTCGAGTGAGGTGAAATCCGTCGATGATTGGGTCTAGGACCAGTGTGGCAAATCCGCCATGACGGATACTAGTGGGGTGGTCCCTGCGATCGAAGGTGATCGGATAGGAGGACCATGGGTTGAACTTTGGGGCGACTGGCTCCAACGCATATACGTCCCTTAGCGCACGCTTCCGCTCCCTCTTGGGGATGTGAGTTGCGTATATCATGTTCACCGTCCGCACTTGTGGGGGGGAACCTCTTCTGTCCTCCGGTGTTTGGCTGCCGGGGCTCTTCCTCGTCATCGCTATGTAGCTCCTTATCTTTGTTTTCGGCGTTTAACTTGCCGGCCTGCTTGAACACCCAACATTCCCTGTTGGTGTGTGTCGGTGTCAAAACCGGCGGATCTCGGGTAGGGGGTCCCGAACTATGCGTCTAAGGCGGATGGTACCAGGAGGCAGGGGACACGATGTTTTACCCAGGTTCGGGCCCTCTTGATGGAGGTAAAACCCTACGTCCTGCTTGATTTATTCTTGATAATATGAGTAGTACAAGAGTTGATCTACCACGAGATCGGAGAGGCTAAACCCTAGAAGCTAGCCTATGGTATGATTGTATGTTGTCCTACGGACTAAAACCCTCCGGTTTATATAGACACCGGAGAGGGCTAGGGTTACACAAGGTCGGTTACAAAGGAGGAGATATACATATCCGTATTGCCTAGCTTGCCTTCCACACCAAGTAGAGTCCCATCCGGACATGGGACAAAGTCTTCAATCTTGTATCTTCATAGTCCAACAGTCCGGCCAAAGGATATAGTCCGGCAATCCAGATACCCCCTAATCCAGGACTCCCTCAGTAGCCCCTGAACCAGGCTTCAATGACGATGAGTCCGGCGCGCAGTATTGTCTTCGGCATTGCAAGGAGGGTTCTTCTCCAAATCTTGAATACCTGTTAAGTAGTGTCCGGTCCCATAAATGTTGAACCTCTTGGCTTCTGTGCCCAATAAGGACTATCTTCCACGCGTCGAATGAATGCGAGGCGCTAGGGCATTTTTACATTAGCCCCCCTAGCCAGATAAATAAATTGTCTATTAAAGGGATGGGGATTCTTAGATCCAATCCATACCATCCTCCCCCAGCGAGAATCCATCGGAGCGTGCTTCAGTAAGATCCACTCCAGCATGGCCGACCTCCGCAGCTCCTCCTCCCGCCCCCGTAGCCCTAAGCTCGGTGATTGGGAGAGGTGTTCAGTCCCACACAGTCGATTAGTCGAACTGCAAACTAAGGGATTTCTCCCTTCGGCGTATATGGTGCCAGTCCGAGCCGGGCTCGCCACCTACAATGGCGGGGAGCAAGCGGGGAGCTTCCCCAGCCCCTCTACAGGGGAGCGGGTATGCCTTGTCCCTTATTTATTGAGGGGACTCGGATTTCCGATTCATCCGTTCCTCCGCGGGCTCCTGGATTTTTACGGCCTCCAACTGCATAATTTCACCGCTGCTTCCATTTTACACATCGCCGGCTATGTTGCCCTCTGTGAGTTATTCCTGGGCTGCGAGGCTCATTTCGAGCTATGGAAAAGGCTATTTTGCCTTGTACCTCGCACACAGGAGGGGTCACTTTATCAAGTGGGCGGAGCCAAAATATGGCGCATCGCCGAAACCGGATACCTGTCCGGTACTCCAAAGAATACGTCCGAAGACTGGCCTTCGAAATGGTTTTATATGGAGGACGTCCCCCTTCCGGACACTGTTCGGCGGGGTCTTCCTGAGTTCAGCAATGCTCCTCTGAAGAAACACCGAAGTTGGCGCCCACGGAGCCCCCAGGAGGAAGACAACGGGGAATTCCTTTACCTGATGAACCAGATTAAAGCGCTGGCTCAATCAGGATTGAGAGTAATCGAGGTTATGTCAATATGCATAATGCGGGGAGTGCAACCACTTCAATATAGAGGGCACCCCTTGTGGTGTTTTAATGGGGAAGATGACGCCACCCGTTGCGGGCATAAGGGTCCGAACAACGCTGCCGCTTTAGCAAAAATTATGTCCGAATTGTTCAGAGGAGAGGAAGAGGAGTTCATCCGCATCAAGCCACGGGATGGATTCTCCATGTACAACCCTCCAAGCTAGGTGAGTTATAACTCCCTACTCCCACTCTTCCCGCATTCTTTGTTGTAGGTACTCACCTTTCCATTTTGCGGCAGGAACTGCGAAGAGCCATAAGGGAGGTCAGCAGCCCATCTCCACAACCAGAGGACCCTGACCAGGCCCTCGGTCCCGGACTCGAAGAAGATCCCGACATATTCATGGAGCTGATAGACTGGCAGTTCTATCAATTAAGCTGTGACGATGCCATGGTGGCCATTATGGCCGACTATCCCGGACTACTTCCTCCGTCGCAGGTAAGAAAAACCAAAAATCCCAACTCCAAAAACTAGGATCCCCTTTTAGACACTTCACCTACCATATACATATGGTGTTTTTACAGGGAAGGCATTCGGGATGCCATGCCGAACCCGCAGCCACTCGCCAACAAGAGGCACCGAGGCCGGGCCGGCCAAAAAGGAAGGCGGTCAGGACGGAGACGCCGGCGCAGAGGTATGACAGAAACCCCACTCTGTGGTTGTCGTCTTTCTTGAAATATAATGACATCCATGTTTCATTAACAAAAAAACGCTCGCCGGAATATGTCCGGTGAGGCTGCCGATCACGCTTCTACTAGTCGGGCTCCAGGGCCGGACATAGAGGCGGAAGCCGACATGGGGCGGACGCTGAATACTCCCCCTACAGAGGACGCGGATAGGCTATCTGCTACAAATTCAAAAGTGGAGAGCACCATGAATCATAGGCGCCACCGGGCCGTACTCTGCGACGCTTGCTTCTCACCAGAGGCAATTGATGCCTTCAATTCTGGAGAGGCGTATCTCCGTGCTGCTCAAAATGGTCTAGCCAGAGCCACGGACCAGTATGTAAAGGATGTACGGGTAAGCTTATCTGACGATTATATGTATCAGTATGTAACACCCCGGATGTAACTTTCCCTATTTGTATCCAACTCTTGCCCTTTCCGGTGTTAAGTTATATTTATTTCTCGGGTTCGGGTCCTTGTCTCTGTGTGGGTTTTTCTTTTCCGTGCATCTCTTATCATGTCATCTCGTGCATTGCATTTGCATACATGTTCATCTCATGCATTCGAGCATTTTCCCCGTTGTCCGTTTTGCATTCCGATGCTTCGTTCTCCTCCGGTGGCCATTTCTAGCTTTCTTTCGTGTGTGGGGATTAAACATTTCCGGATTGGACCGAGACTTGTCTTGCGGCCTTGGTTTACTACCGGTAGACCGCCTGTCAAGTTTCGGGTCATTTGGACTTCGTTTGATATTCCAACGGTTAACCGAGGGGACCGAAAAGGCCTCGTGTGTGTTGCAGCCCAACACCCCCCAAATTTGGCCCAAAACCCACTAAACTCTTCTCCATGTCCTAGAGCGTTCGATCACGATCGCGTGGGCAAAAACCGCACCTCATTTGGACTCTCCTAGCTCCCTCTATGCCTATATATACACCCCCCATTTCAGATCTCGTCTTCCTCCCCGTCCTCCTCGTTTTAAAAAAAAAACAGCTCCACCGCGCCGACGGACGTGTCCGCCCCGGCCGGACAACGTCCGCCGCCGCCGCCTCCCGTCCAGTCCGCGCGCGCCACGTGGGCCGCGCCCACATCGCCGCCGCCGGGCCCGCCTGGCCCGCGCGCCGGCCCCCTTCCTCCTCCTCCCGGGCCAGAGGTGGCGCCGCCACCGACCGCTGCCGCCCGAGGCCACCGGCCTCCGCCGCCGCCCGTAGCTCCGGTGGCCGGAGCCACCACCGCCGCCATCGCCGCCCGCCGCCTCGCCCGGCCCCGCCTCGGGCCCCGCCGCCTCTTCGCCGCGCCGCCGCCGCCGCCCCCGCCGCGCCGCCGACCGGCCGCCGCCCGGCCGGCGAGCCCCTCCTCTCCTCCGGCGTCTTTCTCCGGCGAGCGCGAACTCCGGCGCCGAGCTGCTACAGTGCCGCCGTGAACAGTGCCCGAAACCCTAGATCTGAGATCTAAAACTGAGGGTTGACTTTTTCCTCTCCCCCCCTTAATTTTTGTGCAATCTTTGACTACCCGTAACTTTGCATCCGTAGCTCCGTTTTGGGCATATAATATATCAAAATCTTCGTCTCGACATGTACATCATTTCATTCCATTGCATCATTTGCATTTGATCTCATCTTGATGCCCTAAATGCTGTTAGAAGGAGGCTTCGTGAGTTAAATTGCAGATCCGTTAGTTCATCATGCACTTTTGTCATTTTTGCCATGTTTAATCCGTGCATGATATGCCTGTGCCCCTTTGGGATGAATTGTTAAGCATTTTGTCTTCTTTCCAGAGGTGCCACCCATGCATTTTTAGGATGTGTGTGTTGTCTTGTGCAAGCTTGCGAAGAGAGGTACCTGAGATTGCTGATTTCAGGGACTTAGTGATTTTCACTAAGTCTGGGATATTTTAGTTCGTGATGCCATATGTCCAGCTTGTTTCCTAGTGATCCGTGCCTCTTTTGAGGATGATCAGTAAGGGAGTTTTGATATTTATGTTATGCTCTATCCATCCATGTCTTTGTTTGCATATGTGGAGTGCTCTAGGTTGACTCAATCGAGCTCAACTTTTGCTTCGTTGTTAATCTGGGCAGATCGTCAACTTGTTTGCGATTTTGCCGATGCTACCGTTAGTGTTCCATGCATGCTATGCCTTTGTTCTTGCCATGTGTAGCTAGAATATTGTGTCTTCTTTCTATATATGCTTGCCTTGCCATGACTTGCACCGTAGTGAGTGCATCGAGCTCGTTTACATGCCTTCGTGAGTTATAATTTCAGCATGTCTCAGTTTTCACTAAGTCTGAAAACTGATTGTGTTCGAGCTATGTTCGTTGAGCTCGTTAGAGTATTTTGTGAACCCTTTTGGCCCCAGGTCACTTTGGGTCTTTTGTTAAGCTTGTTGAGTAGCTCCATGCCATGTTCTTACTTGTCATGTTCAGGTCTATTTATCGTTTTGCTGCTCCGAAGAGGCTTCGTGATCTGAAATTTCAGGCTAGTGTTAATTTCACTAAGTCTGGAATCTGTTTTGCATATTCATTTTTGCCATGCTTGTTTGAACCTCTTAATGGATGAATTTTCCTATGGCTCAGTGCTAGTGTTTTATTAACCATCTTGTGTACATCACTGCCATGTATTTTGTTTTCATGTTTGGTGGCTGTAGCATGTTCATTTCGTTGCATTTAGATGCCTACTTGCTGTAAATCGCAGACCGGTGCCATATCTTAAAACGCTTGCCATTTCCAAACCGTAACTCCGATTCCAATGATCTTTATATCGTTTTCAAGCGATTTCATCCCCTCTATCCAGTGGCACACTTGGTTTTCCAAGTTGAGGCCGGGTTCATGCATTTCCTGCCATATCTTGCATTTTGCATCCCGCATCGCATCCCGCATAGCATATCATCATTTCCTCATATTGCTTGGTCTTGCACGTGGTTGATTGTATCCTTGTTGCTTGTTTGTATTGTTGGGTAGAGCCGGGAGACGAGTTCGCTACCGAGGAGCCCGTTGAGTTTGCTTGTGAGGATCCAGTCAACTCTGACAACTGTGCAGGCAAGATGATCATACCCTCGAAATCACTACTATCTTTGCTATGCTAGTTTGCTCGCTCTTTTGCTTTGCCACTGCTACGATGCCTACCACTTGCTTGTCAGCCTCCCAATTGCATGATTGAACCTCTAACCTACCATTGTCCTAGCAAACCGTTGATTGGCTATGTTACCGCTTTGCTCAGCCCCTCTTATAGCGTTGCTAGTTGCAGGTGAAGATTGGAGCCGTTCCTATTGGAACATCTTTTATTTTGCTTGTTGGGATATCACTATATTGCTATGATATCTTAATGCATCTATATACTTGGTAAAGGGTGGAAGGCTCGGCCTCTCGCCTAGTGTTTTGTTCCACTCTTGCCGCCCTAGTTTCCGTCATATCGGTGTTATGTTCCCGGATTTTGCGTTCCTTACGCGGTTGGGTTATAATGGGAACCCCTTGATATTTCGCCTTGATTAAAGCTTTTCCAGCAATGCCCAACCTTGGTTTTACCATTTGCCACCTAGCCTTTTCTTTCCCTTGGGTTCTGCAGACTCAAGGGTCATCTTATTTTAACCCCCCCCGGGCCAGTGCTCCTCTGAGTGTTGGTCCACCTGTCAGCTACCGGTGGCCACCAGGGGCAACTCTGGGCTGGCCTACCCGTACCTAGGACAATCTGAGTGTGCCCTGAGAAAGAGATATGTGCAGCTCCTATCGGGATTTGTCGGCACATTCGGGCGGTGTTGCTGGTCTTGTTTTAACCTGTCGAAGTGTCTTGAGTTACCGAGATACCGAGTCTGATCGGAACGTCTTGGGAGGAGGTCTTTTCCTTCGTTGACCGTGAGAGCTTGTCATGGGCTAAGTTGGGACTCCCCTGCAGGGATTGAACTTTCGAAAGCCGTGCCCGCGGTTATGGGCAGATGGGAATTTGTTAATGTCCGGTTGTAGATAACTTAAACCTTAATTAATTATAACGAATCAACTGCGTGTGTTGCCGTGATGGCCTCTTCTCGGCGGAGTCCGGGAAGTGGACACGGTGTTGGAGTTATGCTTGCGCAGGTTGTTCCTCTAGTTTCTCGCTCGCGCCTTGCCTCCTCTTCTCGCTCTCTTTTGCGGATAAGTTAGCCACCACATATGCTAGTCGCTTGCTGCAGCTCCACATACTTGCCTTATCCTGTCCTATAAGCTTAAATAGTCTTGATAGCGTGGGTGTGAGATTGCTGAGTCCCCGTGGCTCACAGATACTATAATTCCAGATGCAGGTCCAGGTGATTCTGCTCCAGGTGACGAGTACGAGCTCAAGTGGGAGTTCGACGAGGACTCTCAGCGTTATTATGTTTCCTTTCCCGACGATCAGTAGTGGTGCCTAGTTGGGGTCATCGATTCAGAGCCTTGTCGCATGTTGGGGGTCTTTTCTATTTTGGCGCCGTAGTCGGGCCATGAGTGATTTGTATGATGAATGTTATTTATGTACTCTGATGTGACGTGGCGAGTGTAAGCCAACTATGTTATCTCCCCCTTTTATTATGTATTACATGGGATGTTGTAATGATTGCCTGATTTGCGACATTGCTTTCAATGCGGTTATGTCTCTAAGTTGTGCCTCGACACGTGGGAGCTATAGCCGCATCGAGGGCGTTACAAGTTGGTAATCAGAGCCTTCCCCGACCTTAGGAGCCCCATTGCTTGATCGCTTTTAGCAGCCGAGTTGTGTCTAGAAAAATGTTTTGAGTCCTTAGGAATTGTATATCGGAGAGCTTAGGAATTCTTTTTACTTCCCAGTCTCCTCATCGCTCTGGTAAGGCATCCTGACGTAGAGTTTTGACTCTTCTCTTCTCAAATTTCACTAAAAAAATTTTTAGGATCACGCGAGTATCTTGGTTTTGTTCCGATGGTTTTGTGACGAGAACATTGTTCTTGGTGCCTCCTGTCTTTAGGGGTTGTGGCAGTGTCCCGGGGAGTTGAGCTCCGAGGTGTTGTCGTCACAATTTTATCGTTGCAATTCTGGTATACTTGAGATTTGTGCGCGACATCGAAAAACTCTTTTATGCAGTTCGTTGGTGAGATAACCTCGATGCCACCCAGTACTGGGGCGGGAGTTCGGGAGTATCGCCATAACTTGTATAACGGATGCTTTTCGAAGGTTGAGATAGATGGTTTCCGAAGGTTTCTTGGTTATGTGTTGAAGGATGGATACAGCTGGATGTAGGATTTGCTAGCTTGGGTGAGATATTATGCTTCCCCTGTATCCCCAACACCTGATTGCATAACCGGGAAAATTTCGGAAATTTCATAGGTGGGAATTCAAGTAGCCTTAGGATATCTTTCCGACAGATGTATGATATGAAATTGGGGTTCGACGTCTAGTGGTTCGCCTATTCACGGTCGATTTTACAGTGGTCTCGTTGTGTCTTAAAGAGTCCTTGGCTATGCTGACTCGGGGACGCTTCGTATGTCATGTGCACTGCCTTGTACATGATGGTGCTGTACGATCGAGCCCGTGTAGGTCCCACCACGAAAACTTCGGACGAAATTTCTATCATGTATTTGTTCCGGCTTATTCCGCAAGCCAACCCTTGGTTTTATTTCGAGTTGTGGCATTCGTTTTGCTTCAACGTCATATGTTGATTCCATTCCTCGTTGTTGTACCCCTTCTACCTGATTCTCGTGGCTTCGCAGTTTAGGAATATGTGACCACTTCAAGAGAAATGCATTCGTTCATTTTGTTCGGATGTGAAGATTATATGTTGCAATTTTTTCATTCCGTTGGATTCAGCTTCAATATTTATCTGTCATGTGCTAATGGTGGTCAACATCTTCAGGATGGCTCCTCCAACGCGCACGACTCCGAATCCTGATCCGCCACCACCTCCACCTCCTCCAGAGGCATGGCAAGCTGTGATGGCCGCAACTAATGCAAATACTCAGCTGGTCTCCTCCAACCTCTTGCCATTCCAGAATGGAAGTTTGACCACATTGAAATGGACTTCGTGACTGGGTTTCCAAAGTCCAAGCGTGGCAATGATGCTATATTTGTTGTCATCGACAAGCTCACCAAAGTGGCTCACTTTCTGCCTATCAAAGAGTCGATCACTGCAGCTCAATTGGCGGAACTCTATACCTCTCGCATTGTCTCTCTGCACGGTATTCCTCAAGTGATCTCTTCAGACCGTGGCAGCATATTTACCTCCAAGTTTTGGGATTCTTTTCAGAAGGCCATGGGCACCAACATCCGCTTCAGCACAGCTTTCCATCCTCAAACGAGCGGTCAAGTCGAGCATGTCAACCAGATTCTTGAAGATATGCTCAGGGCTTGTGTGATCTCCTTTGGCATGAAGTGGGAGGATTGTCTTCCTTATGCTGAATTCTCCTATAACAACAGTTTTCAAGCAAGTTCGGGCAAGGCCCCCTTTGAAATTCTGTATGGCAGGAAGTGCCGTACCCCTCTCAACTGGTCTGAAACCGGTGAACGTCAGCTGCTGGGTAATGACTTAATCACAGAAGCAGAAGAAATGTGCAAAGTCATTCGTGATAACCTCAAAGCAGCCCAATCCCGCCATAAGAGCTATTATGATAGTAAGCACCGTGATTTGGCTTTCGAGATCGGAGATCATGTTTACCTCCGCGTCTCTCCTATGAAAGGTACTCGTCGCTTCGGTATCAAAGGGAAGCTTGCCCCTAGATACGTGGGACCTTTCAAGATTGCTAGCAAGAGAGGCGACCTCGCCTATCAGCTCGAGCTTCCTTCAAACTTTGCCAATGTTCATGATGTGTTCCACGTCTCTCAGCTTCGAAAGTGCTTCAAGACTCCTGACCGCACCGTCAACTTCGAGGACATTGAGCTCCAAGAAGATCTCTCCTATCGTGAGCACCCAATTGCTATTCTTGAAGAGACTGAACGCAAGACTCGCAACAAGTCAATCAAATTTCTCAAAGTCAAGTGGTCTCACCATTCCGACCGTGAAGCTACATGGGAACGCGAGGATTACCTCCGTTCTGAGTACCCGGAGTTCTTTCAGTCCTAGATCTCGGGACGAGATCCTTTCGTAGTGGTTGTAACACCCCGGATGTAACTTTCCCTATTTGTATCCAACTCTTGCCCTTTCCGGTGTTTAAGTTATATTTATTTCTCGGGTTCGGGTCCTTGTCTCTGTTGTTGGGTTTTTCTTTTTCCGTGCATCTCCTTATCATGTCATCTCGTGCATTGCATTTGCATACATGTTCATTCATGCATTCGAGCATTTTTCCCCGTTGTCCGTTTTGCATTCCGATGCTTCGTTCTCCTCCGGGTGGCCATTTCTAGCTTTCTTTCGTGTGTGGGGATTTAACATTTCCGGATTGGACGAGGACTTGTCTATGCGGGCCTTGGGTTACTACTGGTAGACGCCCTGTCAAAGTCGGTCATTTGGACTTCGTTTGATACTCCAACGGTTAACCGAGGGACCGAAAAGGCCTCGTGTGTGTTGCAGCCCAACACCCCCCGGCCCAAAACCCACTAAACTCTTCTCCATGTCCTAGAGCGTTCGATCACGATCGCGTGGGCAAAAACCGCACCTCATTTGGACTCTCCTAGCTCCCTCTATGCCTATATATACACCCCCCCATTTCAGATCTCGTCTTCCTCCCCGTCCTCCTCGTTTTTTAAAAAAAAAACAGCTCCACCGCGCCGACGGACGTGTCCGCCCCGGCCGGACAACGTCCGCCGCCGCCGCCTCCCGTCCAGTCCGCGCGCGCCACGTGGGCCGCGCCCACATCGCCGCCGCCGGGCCCGCCTGGCCCGCGCGCCGGCCCCCTTCCTCCTACTCCCGGGCCAGAGGTGGCCGCCGCCACCGACCGCTGCCGCCCGAGGCCACCGGCCTCCGCCGCCGCCCGTAGCTCCGGTGGCCGGAGCTACCACCGCCGCCATCGCCGCCCGCCGCCTCGCCCGGCCCCGCCTCGGGCCCCGCCGCCTCTTCGCCGCGCCGCCGCCGCCGCCCCCGCCGGCGCCGCCGACCGCTGCCGCCGCCCCGGCCGGCGAGCCCCTCCTCTCCTCCGGCGTCTTTCTCCGGCGAGCGCGAACTCCGGCGCCGAGCTGCTACAGTGCCGCCGTGAACAGTGCCCGAAACCCTAGATCTGAGATCTAAAACTGAGGGTTGACTTTTTCCTCTCCCCCCCTTAATTTTTGTGCAATCTTTGACTACCCGTAACTTTGCATCCGTAGCTCCGTTTTGGGCATATAATATGTCAAAATCTTCGTCTCGACATGTACATCATTTCATTCCATTTCATCATTTGCATTTGATCTCATCTTGATGCCCTAAATGCTGTTAGAAGGAGGCTTCGTGAGTTAAATTGCAGATCCGTTAGTTCATCATGCACTTTTGTCATTTTTGCCATGTTTAATCCGTGCATGATATGCCTGTGCCCCTTTGGGATGGATTGTTAAGCATTTTGTCTTCTTTCCAGAGGTGCCACCCATGCATTTTTAGGATGTGTGTGTTGTCTTGTGCAAGCTTGCGAAGAGAGGTACCTGAGATTGCTGATTTCAGGGACTTAGTGATTTTCACTAAGTCTGGGATATTTTAGTTCGTGATGCTATATGTCCAGCTTGTTTACTAGTGATCCGTGCCTCTTTTGAGGATGATCAGTAAGGGAGTTTTGATATTTATGTTATGCTCTATCCATCCATGTCTTTGTTTGCATATGTGGAGTGCTCTAGGTTGACTCAATCGAGCTCAACTTTTGCTTCGTTGTTAATCTGGGCAGATCGTCAACTTGTTTGCGATTTTGCCGATGCTACCGTTAGTGTTCCATGCATGCTATGCCTTTGTTCTTGCCATGTGTAGCTAGAATATTGTGTCTTCTTTCTGGATATATGCTTACCTTGCCATGACTTGCACCGTAGTGAGTGCATCGAGCTCATTTACATGCCTTCGTGAGCTATAATTTCAGCATGTCTCAGTTTTCACTAAGTCTGAAAACTGATTGTGTTCGAGCTATGTTCGTGAGCTCGGTAGAGTATTTTGTGAACCCTTTTGACCCCAGGTCACTTTGGGTCTTTTGTTAAGCTTGTTGAGTAACTCCATGCCATGTTCTTACTTGTCATGTTCAGGTTATCTATCATGTTGTTTTGCTGCTCCGAAGAGGGCTTCGTGATCTGAAATTTCAGGCTAGTGTTAATTTCACTAAGTCTGAAAACTGATTGTGTTCGAGCTATGTTCGTGAGCTCGGTAGAGTATTTTGTCAACCCTTTTGACCCCAGGTCACTTTGGGTCTTTTGTTAAGCTTGTTGAGTAACTCCATGCCATGTTCTTACTTGTCATGTTCAGGTTATCTATCATGTTGTTTTGCTGCTCCGAAGAGGGCTTCGTGATCTGAAATTTCAGGCTAGTGTTAATTTCTCACTAAGTCTGAAAACTGATTGTGTTCGAGCTATGTTCGTGAGCTCGGTAGAGTATTTTGTGAACCCTTTTGACCCCAGGTCACTTTGGGTCTTTTGTTAAGCTTGTTGAGTAACTCCATGCCATGTTCTTACTTGTCATGTTCAGGTTATCTATCATGTTGTTTTGCTGCTCCGAAGAGGGCTTCGTGATCTGAAATTTCAGGCTAGTGTTAATTTCACTAAGTCTGGAATCTGTTTTGCATATTCATTTTTGCCATGCTTGTTTGAACCTCTTAATGGATGAATTTTCCTATGGCTCAGTGCTAGTGTTTTATTAACCATCTTGTGTACATCACTGCCATGTATTTTGTTTTCATGTTTGGTGGCTGTAGCATGTTCATTTCGTTGCATTTAGATGCCTACTTGCTGTAAATCGCAGACCGGTGCCATATCTTAAAACGCTTGCCATTTCCAAACCGTAACTCCGATTCCAATGATCTTTATATCGTTTTCAAGCGATTTCATCCCCTCTATCCAGTGGCACACTTGGTTTTCCAAGTTGAGGCCGGGTTCATGCATTTCCTGTCATATCTTGCATTTTGCATCCCGCATCGCATCCCGCATAGCATATCATCATTTCCTCATATTGCTTGGTCTTGCACGTGGTTGATTGTATCCTTGTTGCTTGTTTGTATTGTTGGGTAGAGCCGGGAGACGAGTTCGCTACCGAGGAGCCCGTTGAGTTTGCTTGTGAGGATCCAGTCAACTCTGACAACTGTGCAGGCAAGATGATCATACCCTCGAAATCACTACTATCTTTGCTATGCTAGTTTGCTCGCTCTTTTGCTTTGCCACTGCTACGATGCCTACCACTTGCTTGTCAGCCTCCCAATTGCATGATTGAACCTCTAACCTACCATTGTCCTAGCAAACCGTTGATTGGCTATGTTACCGCTTTGCTCAGCCCCTCTTATAGCGTTGCTAGTTGCAGGTGAAGATTGGAGCCGTTCCTATTGGAACATCTTTTATTTTGCTTGTTGGGATATCACTATATTGCTATGATATCTTAATGCATCTATATACTTGGTAAAGGGTGGAAGGCTCGGCCTCTCGCCTAGTGTTTTGTTCCACTCTTGCCGCCCTAGTTTCCGTCATATCGGTGTTATGTTCCCGGATTTTGCGTTCCTTACGCGGTTGGGTTATAATGGGAACCCCTTGATATTTCGCCTTGATTAAAGCTTTTCCAGCAATGCCCAACCTTGGTTTTACCATTTGCCACCTAGCCTTTTCTTTCCCTTGGGTTCTGCAGACTCAAGGGTCATCTTATTTTAACCCCCCCCGGGCCAGTGCTCCTCTGAGTGTTGGTCCACCTGTCAGCTACCGGTGGCCACCAGGGGCAACTCTGGGCTGGCCTACCCGTACCTAGGACAATCTGAGTGTGCCCTGAGAAAGAGATATGTGCAGCTCCTATCGGGATTTGTCGGCACATTCGGGCGGTGTTGCTGGTCTTGTTTTAACCTGTCGAAGTGTCTTGAGTTACCGAGATACCGAGTCTGATCGGAACGTCTTGGGAGGAGGTCTTTTCCTTCGTTGACCGTGAGAGCTTGTCATGGGCTAAGTTGGGACTCCCCTGCAGGGATTGAACTTTCGAAAGCCGTGCCCGCGGTTATGGGCAGATGGGAATTTGTTAATGTCCGGTTGTAGATAACTTAAACCTTAATTAATTATAACGAATCAACTGCGTGTGTTGCCGTGATGGCCTCTTCTCGGCGGAGTCCGGGAAGTGGACACGGTGTTGGAGTTATGCTTGCGCAGGTTGTTCCTCTAGTTTCTCGCTCGCGCCTTGCCTCCTCTTCTCGCTCTCTTTTGCGGATAAGTTAGCCACCACATATGCTAGTCGCTTGCTGCAGCTCCACATACTTGCCTTATCCTGTCCTATAAGCTTAAATAGTCTTGATAGCGTGGGTGTGAGATTGCTGAGTCCCCGTGGCTCACAGATACTATAATTCCAGATGCAGGTCCAGGTGATTCTGCTCCAGGTGACGAGTACGAGCTCAAGTGGGAGTTCGACGAGGACTCTCAGCGTTATTATGTTTCCTTTCCCGACGATCAGTAGTGGTGCCTAGTTGGGGTCATCGATTCAGGGCCTTGTCGCATGTTGGGGGTCTTTTCTATTTTGGCGCCGTAGTCGGGCCATGAGTGATTTGTATGATGAATGTTATTTATGTACTCTGATGTGACGTGGCGAGTGTAAGACAACTATGTTATCTCCCCCTTTTATTATGTATTACATGGGATGTTGTAATGATTGCCTGATTTGCGACATTGCTTTCAATGCGGTTATGTCTCTAAGTTGTGCCTCGACACGTGGGAGCTATAGCCGCATCGAGGGCGTTACACAGTAGCCCCTGAGACTTGAAACAGTTAGCAGAACTGATTTAAGGATCATCTTATTGTGCAGGTTCTTACAGAGAATAATAGTCGGCTGTCATAGGAGCTAGAGGAATGCAAGACCCAACTGCGGGCCGCTGTTGCCGCATTGAAGGAACCTAAAACGGCCCCTGCTGGTAACATTTCTTTCAAAGAATGACAGGTACCATGTAGCGTGCAGCATAGCTGCAGATCTAATAATAGATATTGTAGATGAATCTGGAGAGAATCCAGAGGAGCAGCATGTTGTTCGGCAGCTAAAGGCTGGCGAACGCGTGCTGACTAAGGTCAGGAAGGAGAAAAACAATCTCCAAGACGCCAATACCAAGCTGAGCGTGGAACTGAAAGATGTTCGAGCCCAGCTTGCGGACTCTGAGAAGGAGAATAAGCGGCTTCGACGCGGCCTTTTCAGTAAGTGCTTGAATGAACCCTTAATAAAGAGTACGGCGAAGAAGCTGGCTGACAGAGTTATGTCTGCAGGTATGCTGACAGGTAGTCCCGCGGAGGAGATGCCTGGGTCTGCGGGCGATCTTCTATCCGAGCTCTCACAATTGCACGAACAAGTTCGGCAGGTGATGCAAAGTATTGCCCAGGCCCTGTGGCCATCCATCCCCCTGCCAACGGGAGTTGGAGAGCTTGCGGAGAAACTCAAGGGAGCGCGGCGACGCTTCCGATTATGGAAGATATCGGCCTGCCGTCAAGGTGCCAGAGAAGCCTGGGCTATGGTGAAGACGCGGTATACCAAGGCTGACCCAAATCACATGGCCGAGGTCGGACCTGTGGGGCCTGACGGAAAAGAGATCCCTGTCAGCTTAGTCTATGGGCAAGTAGAATTAGCCGGAAAGTATTACCAATAGGATTGTAGGCTAGACCGCCTGTTGGATGGTATAGAAGAGGAATTTAGTCAGTCTACATGACTATGTAATTAAAGTGACATGTATAATGCCTTCTAGCCGGATTGTTGATCTTTTGTCATGGCGGACCTTTTCGCTTCAACTTCGGGACCCAATAGTCCGGAGTGTATCCGAATACCCGCTCAGTTATATAAGAACCGGGGTATGCGTGGAGACTAGGCGTAGGGGTCATTAGTGCTTGAACAGACAAGTGCCCAACTAGTTATGCTATATTACATGGGTAGTAAGAGGCATCTTCCAGGGAGAATAGTTCCGTTAAGGGTTCCTTTCCCTAGGTACGCATGCCCTAAAGTGCATGTCCGGACTGCGAGAGGAAACACAGGAAAAAACATCTGGCGGCACATATGGAAAATAAATAAAAATCATCTTTTGTTCACTGACCGAATATTCTCTTAAGAACGCTAGCTTTCGGCTTCACCCAGTCTGAGGTACACATCCGACTGACCCGGCAGTAACAATCACAGAGGTGCTCCCCTTATGCCCTAGCCGAATTAATTGGAACGTAGGGCATAAATACAAGAGCCAAGCAACCCAGCTTGGCCAAAACTTAAGTCATATCGATGCATATAATGGCGAAGAAAAGGTACATGCGGAAGACTAACACATGTACTGGGTGTGAAGCCCGGATAGATAATTAAGCTTTTGTGTAAGAAGCCCCAGGTAAAATGAGCGTGGTTAGCGCATCTACAGTGTGCAAGCGAGGCACAAGTTGGCCCTTGAAGGCCTTGGGAAAGAATAAAAGAACGAAAGAGAAAAAGAAAGAGAACAGATAATATATATTCAAAAATGGATAGAGGAAGGAGACAAACATAGAGTCCGGCGCTAGGCGTAGAATCTTCGGAGCCTGGCTGCGTTCCATGGGTTCGGCTCAAGTCGATTATTCGATGCATTCCGCAGACGGTACGCTCCACCGGTCAAAACTTGGTCAATAATGAAGGGACCTTCCCATTTGGGCTCGAGCTTGGTCTTCTTCTTCTCCGGCAGGCGTAGAACTAGCTCGCCAACGTTATAAGTTTTGGCCCGTACTTCTCTGCTTTGGTATCTTCGAGCCTGTTGCTGATAAAATGCGGAACGGGCTTTTGCCACGTCGCGCTCCTCCTCCGGGGTGTCCAGACTGTCCTGCCGATCGAGCTCGGCTTCTCTTTCTTCGTACATGCGCACTCGAGGTGAGTCATGAATTATGTCGCAGGGCAGAACTGCCTCTTCGCCGTACACCATAAAGAAGGGTGTATATCCAGTACTACAATTCGGCGTGGTCCGCAGCCCCCAGAGTACGGAGTCGAGCTCCTCTACCCAGTGTGTGTTAGACTCCGTTAAGGACCGCACTAATCTGGGTTTAATGCCGCTCATGATAAGACCATTTGCTCGCTCAACTTGGCCGTTGGTTTGTGGGTGATAGACAAGCGTAATCGAGCTTGATGCCCATGTTGCTGCACCAGAGTTTTACCTCGTCGGCCGTGAAGTTCGTGCCGTTGTCAGTGATGATGCTGTGGGGGACGCCATAACGGTGTACAACCCCGGATATGAAGTCTATCACCGGTCCGGATTCGGCCGTTTTAACAGCTTTGGCTTCTATCCATTTGGTGAATTTATCCATCATGACCAGTAAGTATTTTTTCTTATGGGTTCCCCCTTTAAGGGGTCCAACCATGTCAAGCCCCCAGACCACGAAAGGCCAGGAAATGGGGACTGTTTGGAGGGCGGTGGGTGGCATATGGCTTTGGTTTGCAAAAAGCTACCAACCGGTGCAGCGTTGGACCAAGTCCTGTGCGTCTGCCCAGGCCGTCGGCCAAAAGAAACATGTACGGAAGGCCTTGCTTACAAGGGCCGGGGCAGCGACGTGGTGGCCGCCGAGTCCGGCGTGAATTTCTGCCAAAAGCTTTCGCCCTTCCTCTTGGGAGATGCACCTTTGAAGGACTCTGGTAGTGCTTTTCTTATACAACTCTCCCTCGTGGACCCTGTAGGCTTTAGATCGCCGCACTATCCAGCGTGCCTCATTTTGGTCCCCGGGAAGTTCCTGCCTAGTTAGGTAGGCCAGGAATGGTTCTGTCCACGGGGTGATGACAGCCATTATTACGTGGGCTGAAGGTGTTATTTCGGTGGCAGAGCCTCCGATTATGTCAGAATGTTCAGTATCGGGCATTTTGGCCGGGTTCGGACTATTGTTACCGGTGTCCCCTTCCCATACCACCGATGGCTTAAAATGCCTCTCCAAAAAGATGTTGGGGGGACTGCACCGCGTTTTGCACCAATGCGGGCGAGGATATCCGCCGCCTGATTGTTTTCCCGAGGCACATGGTGAAATTTGAGCCCCTCGAACCGAGCTGACATCTTTAGGACGGCGTTTCGATAGGCCGCCATCTTCGGATCCTTGGCGTCGAAGTCTCCATTTATTTGGGATATTGCGAGGTTCAAATCCCCACGCACCTCCAGTCGTTGAATGCCCATGGAGACTGCCATCCGAAGACCATGCAAGAGGGCTTCGTATTCGGCTGCGTTGTTGGAGTCTATATACAGTACCTGTAATATGTACTGAATGATATCTCCGGTTGGGGACGTTAGGACGATGCCAGCCCCCAGACCGGCCAACATTTTTGAGCCGTCGAAGTGCATGATCCAATTGGAGTATGCGCCGTACTCTTTAGGGAGTTCGGCTTCTGCCCATTCGGCGACAAAGTCGGCCAATACTTGTGATTTAATGGCTCGCCAAGGTTTGTATGTTATGTTGAACGGGAGGAGCTCAATGGCCCATTTGGCAATCCGGCCCATCACGTTGCGGTTGTTTATAATATCATTGAGTGTCACTTCCGAGGCTACTGTAATTGAACACTCTTGAAAGTAGTGTCGCAGCTTCCGGGATGCCATGAATACCGCATAGGCTATCGTTTGATAATGTGGGTACCATGATTTTCATGGAGTGAGGACAGTGCATACATAGTATACCGGCTTTTGAAGAGGGAATTTATGTCCGTCAACTTCTCGTTCGACGACGAGCACTGCGCTTACAACTTGATGAGTTGCCGCAATGTACAACATCATTGGTTCGCTGATGTTTGGCGCGGACATGATTGGGTTGGTTGCTAGTATGGCTTTTATTTCTTCCAATCCGGCTGTGTCAGCGTCCGTCCACTCGAAGTGTTCGGTGCGCCGAAGGAGGCAATAAAGGGGCATTGCCTTTTCTCCTAAGCGGGAGATAAAGCGGCTTAAAGCCGCCACACATCTAGTTAGTTTCTAGATTTGTTTGAGGTCCATTGGGGTAGCCAACTGTGACAGAGCTCGGATTTTGGCCGGATTAGCTTCAATTCCTCTACTGGAGACAATGAAGCCCAGGAGCTTCCCGGCTGGTACGCCGAAAACGCATTTTTCCGGATTGAGCTTGATGTCGTATGTTTGGAGGTTGTCGAATGTGAGCCTCAAGTCGTCTATTAGAGAGTCGACGTGTTTGGTTTTAACGACCACATCATCTACGTATGCCTCAACTGTTTTGCCGATCTGTTTCTCCAGACATGTCTGGATCATGCGCTGATATGTTGCGCCGGCGTTTTTGAGCCCAAAAGGCATTGTGTTAAAATAGAAGAGGCCGTATGGTGTGATAAATGCCGTTGCGGCTTGGTCGGACTCCGCCATCTTAATTTGGTGGTAGCCGGAGTATGCGTCGAGGAAACACAATGACTCATGTCCTGCGGTAGCATCGATAATTTGATCAATGCGGGGGAGGGGGAAGGGATCCTTTGGGCAAGCCTTGTTGAGGTCCTTGAAATCGACACATAGGCGCCAGGATTTGTCCTTCTTTGGTACCATCACCAGGTTTGCTAGCCAGTCCGGGTGTTTTATTTCCCTAATGAATCCGGCCTCCAATAACTTGGCTAGTTCCTCTCCCATAGCATGTCTCTTAGGTTTAGAGAAACACCGAAGGGCCTGCTTGACTGGCTTGAATCCTTTTAGGATATTGAGGCTGTGCTCGGCCAGCTTGCGTGGGATTCCTGGCATGTCTGAGGGGTGCCAGGCGAATATGTCCCAATTCTCGCACAGGAATTCTCGTAGTGCAGCGTCCACGGCGGGGTTTAACTGTGCCCCGATGGAGGCTGTTTTTGTAGGGTCCGTTGGGTGGACTTGGAATTTGACTATTTCATCCGCTGGTTTAAAAGAGGTGGACTTGGATCTCTTGTCGAGTATCACGTCGTCCCTGTCCACTGTGGAGCGCAGCGCAGTTAATTCCTCGGCCGCAAAGGCTTCGGATAATGCCTCAAGTGCCAATGCGGCTGTTTTGTTTTCGGCGCGGAGTGCTGTGTCCGGATCACTAGCGAGAGTGATGATTCCGTTGGGCCCGGGCATTTTGAGCTTCATGTACCCGTAATGGGGTATGGCTTGGAAGATTGTGAACGCCTCCCGCCCTAAAAGGGCGTGGTATCCGCTACTGAACGGGGCCACTTGGAATGTAATTTCGTCGGACCTATAGTTCTCTGGCGTGCCGAATACCACATCTAGTGTGATTTTCCCAGAACAACGTGCTTCCTAACTGGGGATGATTCCTCTGAAAGTTGTGCTGCTTCGCTCAATGTGGTTCCAGTCTATTTCCATTTTTTGAAGAGTTTCCTCGTAGATGAGGTTTAATCCACTGCCGCCGTCCATGAGTACTTTGGTGAGTCGAAAGCCGTCCACAATTGGACTGAGGACCAGTGCCGCAGGTGCTTGGGCTGTTCGGAATTTAGGTTCGTCACTAGCATTGAAGGTAATAGCCGTGTCGCTCCATGGATTTATTGCTGCTACGTGGCAGATTTCGGCAATGCTGCGGAGTGTTCGCTTGCGCCTATTATTTGATGCGAAGGTCTCAAATACTGTTAATACCATATTGTTATCACTGGGATGGTGCTCTATGGCATCTGGGATGAGAAGATCCTCGCTGCTTTTGGCCACCTGCCGGAGTATCCAACATGCTCTAAGGCTGTGTGTTGGCATGGTATCCGCTGTACTATGAATTTTGCAGGATCTGTTGAGCCATCCCTCCAATACGGTTCCACGCCCTGTAGAGGGTTTTTGCTTCTTTGTAATTAACTTGGGTGTCTTATGATAGTGCACCCTTTTTCCTTGGACTGGGTGTATATATGGAGCCGGATTATCCCAAAATTTTGTTTCGGTTTTCCAGGCACTTTCCATCACACAGTAATTTCGTACTATGGACGCCAAGTCGGCGAAGCGTGATATGTCACGGCGACTTATGGCGTTAAGGATTCCCTTGTCCGTGCAGTTATTGCAGAAAAGTGAGACTGCGTCTTCCTCGCGGTGGTCCTTAACCTTGTTCATCACAAGGAGGAATCTGGCCCAATAATGATGTACTGTTTCATGGGGCTCTTGCCTAATGTGGGAAAGATCATTTATGTTTGGGTGGGTGGGTGGTTTTGAGTTCGGACCCCTACCCAATCTGAGACCCAGGGGCCGAGGGGTTTCCGATCTTGGAAGTTCGGATTCCGGGGTGTTGCCCGATGAGTCTAGCCCGCTACCTGACTCTAGGTTCAGGGTTTGGGTGATGTCCTCCCGTAAACGGGTATCCGGCCCGGAGAGCTTAGGAATCCGGACATAGTTAGTCCTCAAGATAGAGGAAGAATCGCCGCATTGTTCCTCCACCATCGCAACATGATGGGTGACCGGTGGAGAGTTAATCTCCCTTTGATCGGGTTTAAGCCCAATCCGATCATAGTCCGTAGCGACTCCCAAGGCGGCGATGCGATCCAAGAGCTCGTTTAGGGAAGAGAGCTCCATTGGATCCATCTGCTCGGTGAATTCCGAGCTGACGTGGAGGCTGTTTTCGATGACCCGAGAAGTCATCATCGGTGCAGCAGCCGAACAGGCGGTCATGACAAAACTGCCTAGCCGGAGAGTTTGGCCGACAACCAGGGCTCCCCCGGCGGTAATGTTGTTTTTAACTACGAGATGAGGCATCCTTCCTTACGGCGACGTCACAGAGGAACTCTCAATGAAAGCACCATTGTTGGTGTCAAAACCGGCGGATCTCGGGTAGGGGGTCCCGAACTGTGCGTCTAAGGCGGATGGTAACAGGAGGCAGGGGACACGATGTTTTACCCAGGTTCGGGCCCTGTTGATGGAGGTAAAACCCTATGTCCTGCTTGATTTATTCTTGATAATATGAGTAGCAAGAGTTGATCTACCATGGGATCGAAGAGGCTAAACCCTAGAAGCTAGCCTATGGTATGATTGTATGTTGTCCTACGGACTAAAACCCTCCGGTTTATATAGACACCGGAGAGGGCTACGGTTACACAAGGTCGGTTACAAAGGAGGAGATATACATATCCGTATTGCCTAGCTTGCCTTCCACGCCAAGTAGAGTCCCATCTGGACACGGGACGAAGTCTTCAATCTTGTATCTTCATAGTCCAACAGTCCGGCCAAAGGATATAGTCCGGCTGTCCGGAGACCCCCTAATCCAGGACTCCCTCAGTGTGGTTGGCTGGTTGTTCGGGGGTGCCATGTATTTGGCACGAGCGATCGAGTATACGGTCCAAACTGGATGGGCCTGGAGTGCTTCTTTTGAATGTATCTTTCCGCTGACCGGGTTTGGAGCCTCTGAATCCGGCATTAACTGTCGTATCCTCAGTATTGTCGCTATTGACGCGGCGCTTATGTTTGTTGTGATGTGACCTGCCATTGCTATCCTTGGTATCTAAAGTACCGTGGTTCTTTGATAAGTTATTGCTGCGAGCCAGCCAGCTGTCTTCTCCCACGCAAAAGCGGGTCATGAGTGTCGTGAGGGCTGCCATAGATTTCGACTTTTCCTGGCCAAGGTGCCGGGCAAGCCACTTGTCGTGGATGTTGTGCTTAAAAGCTGCTAGGGCCTCTACATCCGGACAGTCGACGATTTGATTTTTATTTGTTAGGAACCGTGTCCAGAATTGCCTAGCCGATTCCTTTGGCTGCTGAACTATGTGGCTCAAGTCATCAGCATCTGGTGGTCGCACATAGGTGCCCTGGGAGTTGTCGAGGAATGCGGCCTCCAGATCTTCCCAACAGCCAATGGATTCTGCTGGCAGGCTGTTGAGCCAATGCCAAGTTGGTCCTTTGAGCTTGAGTTGGAGGTATTTGATGGCGTGTACATCATCACCGCGGGCCATGTGGATGTGCAGGAGGAAGTCCTCAATCCATACCGCAGGATCTGTTGTGCTGTCGTATGATTCGATATTTACGGGTTTGAAACCCTCTGGGATTTGGTGATCCATTACTTCTTCTGTGAAGCATATGGGGTGTGCGGTGCCTCTGTAGTGGGCTATGTCGCGACGCAGCTCAAATGAGTCTCGTCCGCTGTGTTCGGCCCGGCCGGATTTACTTTTACTGTATCCGGCGTGACGGCTATCGTCTTGCGTAGTGGTGCGCCCACGTGATCCGTAGATCGATCTTGCATATTTTGCTTTGTCCTCCAATACATCTCGCAGGTCTGGCGTATTTCCCCATGCCTTGACATTTTTATTTGAATGGCATCGGGGTGCGGGCTGGGTTTTTGGCTGAAATGCCCCTCTGTCGTGGCCACGAGGTGGTCGATCAGCCGCGTCATATGCTGGAGATGTTGGTTTTAATGCTTCCTCCTCCAGTCGGGGTAGCAACCAGCACTTTGGGTAACTCTTGGAGGGGCGTACAAGTTCATATTCCTCGGTCGCAAGGACTTCGGTCCATCTGTCAGCTAGCGAATTTTGATCAGCTTGAAGCGCTCTTGCTCGGCGGGATCCTCCGGCACGACAAATTCGTCGTCGTCGAGGCTTGCCTCGTCTTCAGAGGGAGGCATGTAATTATCATCCTCCGCCTCTCCATTTGCCGCTCTCTCGGGAGGTCTGGCTTCTCCATCCTCCTGCTCTAAATCTTGCTGGAGGGGATTGTTGTCATCATCGGCACTGTCCGGAGTGTTATTATCTCCTGTGCCGGTGTCACTGCTTTTGCTTTGGCGAGACTTAGAGCGGCGCCGCTGACGTCTGCGCTTGGGTTGCTTCTTGGAGGGGTCATCCTCCGCTGTCTCGTCGCCATTGCCTTCTTTGGGTGTGTCCACCATGTATATATCATATGATGAGGTGGCTGTCCAGTGCCCTAGGGGCAGTGGTTCCTCTTCGTCTCCCGCATCGTCGTCCATGCTGTCGATGTCTTCGGAGTCGAAGTTGAGCATGTCGGTCAAATTGTCGACTGTGGCTACTAAGTGGGTGGTGGGTGGGCGGTGAATTTCTTCGTCATCCGCATCCCAATCCTGCCGAACATAGTTCGGCCAGGACTCTCCTGACAGGGAGAGAGACCTTAATGAGTTTAGTATGTCGCCGAAGGGCGAGTTCTGAAAGATATCCGCAAAGGTAAACTCCATGATCGGCGCCCAGTCGGATTCGATAGGTACGGGCATAGGCGGTTCGGAGTCCGTGGCCGGGGAATAATCTGGTAATTTGGCGTCACGGCTCTCGTGAAGGGTAAGGTCGATATTCGGCTCGATCGTCATTGAGAATGCAGCCTCCGTGGCGGGGTCCATCCACCGGTCCATGGACGATGCAATTGGCTCCGAATCGAGGGTCGGAGCGGTTGCCGGTGCGGTCTCATGAATACTGTCCGATGGTAGAGCTAAATCATTCTCATCATGACTGTGCGGCGCACTCGGCCCAGGCTCGAATCCGTCGAAGATCAAGTCTCTGCGGATGTCGGCCGTGTAGTTTAAGTTTCCAAACCTGACCTGGTGGCCAGGGGCGTAACTCTCGATCTGCTCCAGATGGCCAAGCGAGTTGGCCCGCAGTGCGAAGCCACCGAATATAAAGATTTGTCCGGGGAGCACCCTGGACCGCATCGCTATCAATGATCGAAGGAGCCATCAAGCCTGATGGTGACGACACAGAGGAACTCTCAATGAAAGCACCAATATCGATGTCAAAACCGGCGGATCTCGGGTAGGGGGTCCCGAACTGTGCGTCTAGGCGGATGGTAACAGGAGGCAGGGGACACAATGTTTTACCCAGGTTCGGGCCCTCTTGATGGAGGTAAAACCCTACGTCCTGCTTGATTGTTCTTGATAACATGAGTAGTACAAGAGTAGATCTACCACGTGATCAGAGAGGCTAAACCCTAGAAGCTAGCCTATGGTATGATTGTATGTTGTCCTACGGACTAAAACCCTCTGGTTTATATAGACACCAGAGGGGGCTAGGGTTACACAGAGTCGGTTACAAGGAAGGAGATCTACATATCCGTATTGCCAAGCTTGCCTTCCACGCCAAGGAGAGTGCCATCCGGACATGGGACGAAGTCTTCAATCTTGTATCTTCATAGTCCAACAGTCCGGCCAAAGGATATAGTCCGGCTGTCCGGATACCCCCTAATCCAGGACTCCCTCAGTATTCAACACACTCATAAGAAAGTTTTATTATTAATCTTGCATACCAAGCATATTAGGATTTTAAGCAAATTACCATGATATTAAGACTCTCAAAATAATCTAAGTGAAGCATGAGAGATCAATAGTTTCTATAAAACAAATCCACCACCGTGCTCTAAAAGATATAAGTGAAGCACTAGAGCAAAATTATATAACTCAAAAGATATAAGCGAAGCACATAGAGTATTCTAAAAAATTCCAAATCATATACGGCTCTCTCAAAAGGTGTGTACAGCAAATATGATTGTGGTAAACTAACAAGCAAAGACTCAAATAATACAAGACGCTCCAAGCAAAACACATATCATGTGGCGAATAAAAATATAGCTCCAAGTAAAGTTACCGATAGAAGTAGACGAAAGAGGGGATGCCTTCCGGGGCATGCCCAAGCTTTGGCTTTTAGGTGTCCTTAGATTATCTTGGGGGTGCCATGGGCATCCCCAAGCTTAGGCTCTTGCCACTCCTTGTTCCGTAATCCATCAAATCTTTACCCAAAACTTGAAAACTTCACAACACAAAACTTAAAGTAGAAAATCTCAAGAGCTCCGTTAGCGAAAGAGAATAAAAGATCACTTCAAGGTACTGTAATGAACTCATTCTTTATTTATATGGGTGTTATACCTACTGTATTCCAACTTCTCTATGGTTTATAAACTAATTTACTAGCCATAGATTCATCAAAATAAGCAAACAACACACGAAAAACAGAATCTGTCAAAAACAGAACAGTCTGTAGTAATCTGTAGATAGCCCAAGATCTGGAACCCCAAAAATTCTAAAATAAATTTCTGGACGTGAGGCATTTATCTATTAATCATATTCAAAAAGAATTAACTAAATAGCACTCTCCAAATAAAAATGACAGCAGTTCTCGTGAGCGCTAAAGTTTCTGTTTTTTATAGCAAGTTCAACAAGACTTTCCCCAAGTCTTCCCAATGGTTCTACTTGGCACAAACACTAATTAAACACAAAAAACACAACCAAAACAGAGGATAGATAATTTATTTATTACTAAACAGGAGAAAAAATCAAGGAATAAAAATAAAATTGGGTTGCCTCCCAACAAGCGCTATTGTTTAACGCCCCTAGCTAGGCATAACAAGCAAGAATAGATCTAGGTATTGCCATAATAGTAAGATAGATTATTAAAACTCATTTCATATTCTCTATGTTCAGCAGCAAGTTTTCTTTGAGGCAAGCAAAAGTAATTAAAAGGGCTAAATTTATTGGGACTAAAGTCTCCAAGATCAACCTTGGGAGGTATAGGTTCCTCCTTCGGTCCTTCATATTGCACAACCAATTCATCATTATAAGCATTCTTTTGACAGAACTTTGTGAGCCTATATTTGAGAGAATATCTCAATTCATTATTTCGAATAGCCAAATCATCATTAAGTTCAGAAATTCTATCAACTAAAACATTGGTAGGAACCCTTTTTCTAAGATTTTCATTGAAAGCAACATAGTCTAGAGATTGAAAACGCATTATTTCTTCTTGATCAAAGAGGATGGCCTCTATGGGAGGACGGCAAGCGTCCAACCTATAATGCACAAAGATTTCTTTGGCCTCTTTTATTATGAATCTAAACTCATGAGCCAAAAAGATAGTAACGGCATGCTTAATAGAAGAATGCTCAATATTAGAACATTCTAGGAAAATCCTTTGTATGAAAGGATGCATGTGCATGAATTGTCTTTCAAGTTCAACTACAAGCATGGCAATAGCGCCCGCAAGACTACTAGTTCTATGAAGAATAGAACTACCCATAGAGGGTAAAGCACCGGCACAAGTAAAGAAATCTTGAATAACCCCTTTTCCAATAATATTACCGCTACCAACACGGAATCTTTTTATATGTGAGATAGTGGGTTCTTTAGTAGGAGCATCAAAATTATTATCGACAATAGTTTCCCCAATTTCAGACATAGAGGCAGAAGGTAAAGTGCTAGCCATAACGACAAGCAAACAAACTAACACACAAGCAAACAAAAAGCAAACGGGCAAAAGGAGGCAAATAGAGATGGAGGATAGAGAGAGAGGGCGAATAAAACGACAAGGGTGAATTGGGGGGAGAGGAAAACGAGAGGCAAATGGCAACTAATGTAATGCGGGAGACAAGGGTATGTGATGGGTACTTGGTATGTTGACTTTTGCGTAGACCTCCCAGGCAACGACGCCATAAATTCTTCTTGCTACCTCTTTTAGCACTGTGTTGGTTTTCCCCGAAGAGGAAGAGATGATGCAGCAAAGTAGCGTAAGTATTTCTCTCAGTTTTTGAGAACCAAGGTATCAATCCAGTAGGAGGCTACGCGCGAGTCCCTCACACCTGCACAAAACAAATAAATCCTCGCAACCAACGGAAATAGGGGTTGTCAATCCCTATAGGGCCACTTACGAGAGTGAGATCTGATAGATCTGATAAGATAATATTTTTGGTATTTTTATGATAATATTTTCGGTTCTAACGCCGCCGAGTCTGTGGTTTCCGTGGTGGGGTTGAGCCTCCCGTCCTCGGATGGCGCAATCTGCTCCGGATCTAGGGCCAGAGCAGTTGCAGGCGCTATCCCCTGGGCACGGTCCGATGACAGATTTAGGTCACGTTCATCGTGGCGATAGGGGCGGCTGCCATGGTCTCGAATCCGTCGAAGATCAAGTCTCCACGGATATCCACAACGTAGTTCAAGCTTCCAAATCTGACCTGACGGCCAGGGGCGTAGCTATCGATCTTTTCTAGATGGCCACACGAGTTGGCCCGTAGTGCGAAGCCACCGAATACAAAGATCTGTCTGGGGAGGTAGGTTTCTCCCTGGACATCATTGTTGTAGATGATTGACGGGGCCGTCGAACCTCTTGACAACGGCACCGCGGAACTCTCAATGAAAGCACCAATGTCGGTGTCAAAACCGGCGGATCTCGGGTAGGGGTGTAACATCCCAAAATTCTAAATTTTGGAATGTTGTAATAAATAGATAGATTTGTTTGATTGTTTGTTTGATTGACTGAAAGTGAGTGAATTTGAAACTTTTTGAAAGTTAAATGAGAGGGAATAAAAGGACTTTCCCAAACTTTCATTTTGCATTCGTGATCTCCGTGAATTCAAATTTTTTTCACCACAAAACCCTGGAGAGAAGATGACATGACTTCTTCCATTCATTTAAATGACAAGGGGTGTTGAAAATATTTGAATTTCATTTGGAAAATATTTCCAATTCTGAAACTTTATGCAACTCAATGATTTTCACGAGAGGAGATAAAATGACTTCTTCAAATATATGAAATATGAGTTGGGAGTTTCAAAGGATCAAATTCAAAGTCTTTTTGGAATTATTTTCAATTTGGAGTTATTTGGGTTTTATTCAAATTATTTTTCTCCAAAAATAAAATATATTGAAATTAGGGTAAAATGATTCCCTACATCAGAATATTGGAGAGAAATTAATTTGAAACTATTTTGGTATTTTTTATAATGATCTTATTGGATTTTATTAGACCAGTAGCACTCTTTGCTTTATCTGAATTTTTGTAAATTTTATTTGGTGATACAAAAATGTTCATGTCGTAGAGAATCTTTTTTTGGAAATTTTGATATATTATATGCCTATATAATATTTTTATTTATTTTGCTTTTATTATTTTATTTGTCTGGAAAATAATGTTTTTTTTAAATAAAAAACTTCCTCCTCCACCGAACTGGCCCGGCCCAGCTAGTCGCCAGGCCACGGCCCAGCCCAGCGCCCGAGCGCCCGCGCCCCGCACCGCCTACGGCTCGCTCGCCCGCTCGCAGCCCCGATCGCACGCTGCCTCGTCAGCCACCGACAGGTGGGACCCACCTGTCGGGTTCGTCCTCGACCTCGCGCCAGGAGTCCATCTTCCCCACGCGTCGCCGACCGTCGCCGTCTCTGACTCGAACTCCGCCCCTGCCTTGCCCCCTCACACACGCATCGCCCTCGCCCCTTCCTATATATAGCCAGGCCCCGGCCTCGTTTTGCCTCTAACCGGAAGGCCCGACACCCTCCCCATGCTCCACGCGAACTCACCGGAGTTCGCGAGATGCGACGACCTCCGCCGCCAAGCCCCGCGCCGTTCTGACGCCGAAGACGACCGCCGCCACCACCATCGGCTTCAGCCCCGCGCGCCGCTTCTCCCCGACTCCGCGGACACGCCGGAGGACCGCCGGAGCAGCCACCCCGACGACCCCGACGCCGCTGCCATCTTCTTCATCGTCGCCGGTGACATCCACCACCACGGTACACCCCGAAGCCCCCTCGGCCGTCCGATTCATTTTAGATGGCCCCGATTAGATCCATTTGTTTTTTTTGAACCGTTAACCTCTAATTCGCGAGCGTTCGTTGGTTAGGCCTCAGTAGGGAAAGTTTTTCACCTAATAGGTTTCTGTAGCGAACGTTCATTATTTAGTCCTTTTCTTTTTCTTTTAATTCTGGCCAGGGACCTATCAGTGATGATTTTCTTTACAGATTAGTCCCCGTTCTTCAAACGGTCATAACTTTTCGCTCGTTTGTCCAAATCCAATGAAACCAACGCCCACTTCTTCGTTATGATCTCCTCTATCTAGTAATCCAACTCAAACATGTTTTTGAAAAGTTTAAAATTTGAATTAGAGCAGATTTGAATTCAAACTTCGTTTGATCATAACTTGAGTTTCGTAGCTCCGTTTGAGTTGATTCTTTTTGCAAATCGAAGCTCTTGACCTAAACATTCTAATAAGGCCAAATTCACATAATTTTGGTACTGTTAAAAATTGTTTTATGTTGCAATAGTTGTTTTCTTGGTTTTGAAGTTTTCTGAATCGTCTTCTTCGATCTTTCTGATCTTTTGAGTGATTGCTTATGTGTGGTTACTATTGCTTGCTTACGATAGATTGACCGGAGTGTGACGAGTAGATCTATCAAGAGTTTTGAGTGTGAATCATCTTCATCAACATTGCAGGCAAGTTCACACTTTGATCATACCTTTTTCATACCCAATTTTTATTTCATTAGATCAAACCTCAAACACTGCATGAGTAGGATCTAATTAAATTGTGGGATGGGAAGTAGTTGAGGTAGTACCTATTAACTGTTTATTATCAAACCCTTGGGAGTTACTATTATGTTATGCTTACATTGCCATGCTATGCTCGTAGACGTGGATTGGGTTTTGAGAGTATTCATGACAGATGTGAGATTGTTAATTAATGGTTTACTTAAGGTGGCAACTTAAACACACATCTGGGTGGATTGAGGCACCTGGGTATTCCAGGATTGCCTGTCTAGGCACCTGGGTAGACCAGGATTGCCTGTTTTTTTATGGACTGCCACCCAGGCTCAAAGGGATCATGAGATTTTTCATACTAGAAACTTACGTGTGCAGCCACAAGCTATTATGGGCTCTAGCATAGTTCATTAAGTCGTGGGAACTCTTACAGGGTAGACTAGCAGATGTAGGGGAAAGTAGGTGTAACGGTCTATCCATCGTAAGGTGCTAGCGCTTCTGAAAGACTATGTCTCGGTCATCCATCTTCTTAAACACCATGTAGTGCGAGAAACCAAACGGAGGCGATCGAGTCTTGTGGGGAAAAGTGCGCAAACCTCTGCAGAGTGTATAAACTAATCATGATTAGCCGTGTCCCCGGTTATGGACGTCTTGAGTATCTAGTTCTTGGATTATCCTGTTGATGTCATCACGTTACTTAAATAATTTGTTGGGATGTTAATGATTACTATTAATTGGGATTGAGAATGCTGTCAACCATTCTCAATGTTTAACAACCACCATGATAGTTAAATAAAATTTATTCCTTTGCAGTAGGGAAAAATTGGCTTTTCGCAAAAACCTTATAGCCATAGAGCTTTTCCACCAGCCAAATATGCATGTAGTGTTAGCCTTTATTCATCATTCTCCTATGGTGTGAATTTGCCAGTACATTCAATGTACTGACCCTTTGTGGCTGCAACGTCTCATGTTGTAGGTTTATCTTACGATGAGTAAGTGATACGTTAGGGTTACGATTTCTACACTCAACTTTGCCGTTGGTGTTGATGGGAATCCACAACCTTGTTACTTCCGCTATTTTGGATTGAGGTAATAGTATTTACATTACTTTATACATGTGATTTACCTCTGTTATAAATCCTCGAGTACTGTGTGTGTCAGCATACCGATCCAGGGATGACACTTAAGCACAGAGACTTGACCCATTCGGGTCGGGTCGCTACAAGATGGTATCAGAGCACATGTTGACTGTAGGACGTGACCCTAGAAACTGGCAAGCCCATAGCAAAGATTTTTCTCTACAACTTTCCCTTTCAAAAGACCTTTTACCTCTCTTCTCTTCTGAGCTTATTCAAATATTCCCTTTTAGTGAGACCATACCCCTTTTCCCTTTTGACCACTCAAAGATTCGACTGATGAGACCACTCCAAGAAGTACAAGATATCGGACAACTAAGACCACTTCGGAATGAAGAGTATTTTTCGTTCATCTGAATAATGGAAACTACAACGGTTCAAGACCGAAGACAAGTAGAATTTGAAGGCTCTAAAGAATTCCCAGATTTGTATGACCTAGGAAGGCTACCCTTATGGAACTTGGCAGACTATGGAAGTTGTCAATACCCGAGATCAAGGTGTATCAGAGAAAGACTGAAACATGGAGCATGAGAACTCGAATTTTTGTCAAAGAAAACCCTAAGGCAGGAGATATCAACTATGGAATGATAGCTCATGGGAATGACAAGAGCAGAAACACGGTTATCCGTGATGTCATCGCCCGCTGATACTGTTGTCACCTTGCTGAGTTAAGGATGCATTTCTTTAGAATGGATTTGATGGAAGAAGGCTGATGGAGTACCCATCAGCAATACGAAGTTTTAACTTTAGCTGGTGTATCACCAGGATCTGGAGTAGTACATCAAGAAGTTTAAGGTGGAGCTCCATGAAGCCGTATTAGACAAGGAAGCATTTCGTGAACAACTCAAGAACCAAAAGCTGAAAATAGCCAAGCTGGAGGAGCTACAACCTCGAGATACCGAAGGTTAGTTAAGAGCTGAAGGACAGCAGGATCATGGTTCAGGTCGAGTTTGATGAAACCCAGAAGTTTGGAGTGCAACTCCAGAATATTAAAGGATGTCACGAGAGACTTCGCGTCAACAGAGATGATCTGGCAAAAGAACTTGAGAAGACAAGCATGATCGGAAGAAGCCATTGGAGGCATGAACAAGACTCGTAGAGCATGATGACTTTGAAGATTTATTGACCTTTAGAAGACCAAACCCCTGTTATATACCTACGTTAGATGCGATGTTTGTGAGCTGTCATTTGTTTGATGTTTTCCGACAGCCACAATAAAATCTGTCTTTTCAAAACTTTTGTTTGTATTGTGTGTATCCCTCTCTATCTCTCTTATCTCACCCCAAACCCATGGACCCAATAGAGGATGAATGAAGATGAACTTATATTTTCTGGACTGATGAGTCAATTGGAGACGGACCAATGGATTCAGAACATGGAGGATCACATGAGGAATAACCCTATAGTCGGAAAGGATATGACCCAGCATGCTCTTCAGTGCTTTGAAAGAGGTGCTGCTACTTGGTGGAGGATGTACCAAACCATGAATGGATGGCAAGGAGTAACCACTTGGAGAGAATTAAAGTTGACTCTGCAAAGATCTCACCTTGTGTCCCAGAAGTTGAAGTCTTATGGAAAGGATATGAAGAAATCTTGTGCATGCAAAATTTGTGGAGAAATAGGACACACCCATAAAGAACACAAGGATGAATGCCCTAATTGTGAAGGAAAGTCACCCCATCGAAGAATGCCCAACTAGGCAGATTACTTGTTTCTTGTGTGAAGGGACTACCCACTATCCTGCTCAGTGTCACATTTACCCCATGGTACAACGAACCATCCAGCAGAAGAAAGAAGAAATGAAAGGAGCCCTCATGGAAATTTTAGAAGAAGCTGTGATGGAGGACACACCTAAAGAAGACCCGAGTAAACCCTGCACTAAGACTTGCTATTCGTGTGGAGAAGAAGGACACATCTCCCAAAATTGTTTGAATGGGGATCTAGTAGAATTCCCGACAGAGGAAGTAGAGTATGACCCACAAGAAATAGAATCCATGATTGGAACGGAAAGGTCCAGGAAGAGAAGTAGATTGGATACCAGGAAGGACCTGAGTCATATCACCTGTTACAGGTGCAAGGAGTCAGGGCACTACCTCAACAGTTGCCCCAAAAGGAAACCTCGATACTTGTCAGAAGTAATATGTTTTAGTTGTAATGGAGCAGGGCACTTTGTCAGGGAATGCCCCAAGGAGAAGGAAACTTGTGCTAGATAGTTGAGTTTGCAACAAAAGAAATGGAGTAGTAGAAGTGAGAACATTTTCTTTTATATTGAGGTGCTGAGTTGAGACATGTAATGGAAAAGCGAGAGATTGTAATCACTTGAGAATGAATAAAGTTAGCATCGTTGGTATTGATATGGATTTTATGAGTTGTTACTCTATGAAGAAGAATTTTGGCCATTCTGAGGATATGAGAAATATAGTCTATGGAAGATTCGTGCTTTTTAAGGGTGGTAGTACCCTGTAAGAACCGTTGACCCCTAGAAAAGATAAGGATACTCCACTGAGTGGATTTCGGACAAAATGAATACGAGTTTTGTCTCGATATGTGTGATACCCCAAGACTATGTGGGATGAAGTTGGAGACCGTCAGTTGTTTGGACCAAATGTGATCAAGGAGTCAGAAGAGAATGTTAAGTTATTCGAGATAGACTGAAGGTAGCTCAGTCGAGGCAGAAGAGTTATGTAGACTCAAAAACTCAAGGAGGTAGTCTATGAAATTGGAGATAGAGCATGTCTTCGTGTGTCCCCTCTGCGAGGAGTTAAACGAATTGGAGTTAAGGGAAAGTTAGTCCCGAGATTTGTAGGACCATACCGACTCTTGGAGCGTATGGGAGAAGTGGCCAACAAGTTGGAGTCACCGTAGGACTGTCAGGAGTTCATGATGTGTTTTATGTTTCCCGGTTGAAGAAGTGCCATGCAGAGATGGCCAATATTCCCGTGTAAGGACGCTTGATCCTGGAAAGGATAATGATGTTCCACGAAGTGGAATATGGACTTCATAAGTATAAGTTTTTATCTCGGTATGTGGGATATCCCACGAGGATGAAGAGATAAATTACTATTGGATATAAAGGAGGTATGATGTCAGAAATATGGATCAATGGAAATTCCATGATGAGTCTGAGTAAACATGTCCTAGTTTGGTGCCAATAGAAGGAAGGAAGACAGTACGATTGGGTGGATTTAAGAATACTAGGAAGTTGGAAGTTGGAATAATGACCAGTTGCCCGATGATAAGTTCAAGGACTACAAGTGATGAGATGGGCCATAACCCATAGGCCCCAGGATCTGCCAAGAAGCGAGCACATTCTTGCTGAAGGAAGAACCCTGGAAGAGGATATACCTTTATCGGCAGACGATTTTATAGGAGTAACGCAAAACCTGAGAGATTGTGAAGGAACGATAGATGGCTTGCAGAATCAATGGATTATTCCGAACGCAGTTCATGGACAAGAGAAATTCTGCAATGCTTGTGAGGATGACCGAGTGTTAGAATGCGAGATTCACTAAACCGTACACAAGGTAATGATTTGGGTGCGGGATGGATTGATCACCATACCGACTTACTCTTGTTATTCGCCTTGCTATATGGGATGGTAAATCTGAGTGACTTACCCATAGTAGAGCGACGACGATCGAAACCTTGTTTAAGCCTTAGAACGGTATAGGTATTTTTCCCTTGTACAAGGCAGTTTTTGCCAACCGTAGGTTATACGGTGAGGATCAACCAGACCCATTTCCTGCAGGAGAAACCATAAATGGTTGACCACCATGAGATATCGATAGTTGTTTAGTAACGGCGCTAGACCCGTTAGGTAAGAAGACCCAGTCTTGGAATAACCTTACCAAGATGAAAGGACAAAATAATTGAGGAAAAGGTTATGCCACTACCGGAAGAACCCAGAGAAAAGAATTATACTGAAGATCTGAGAAGATCAGCCCCGTCAAGAATAAGGATGGAGTATATGAGTATTGATGGGACCGTAACAATGTTTCTAAGGGTGGTAGCACCCCAGACCCCCTGTGATGATCAATGGATTTTGAGAAGACCCCAAACACAACCTATTTCTTTCTAGCCTCTCTGAATCTCGAGGACGAGATTCATTTTAAGGGTGGTAGGTTTGTAACATCCCAAAATTCTAAATTTTGGAATGTTATAATAAATAGATAGATTTGTTTGATTGACTGAAAGTGAGTGAATTTGAAACTTTTGAAAGTTAAATGAGAGGGAATAAAAGGACTTTCCCAAACTTTCATTTTGCATTCGTGATCTCCGTGAATTCAAATTTTTTTCACCACAAAACCCTGGAGAGAAGATGACATGACTTCTTCCATTCATTTAAATGACAAGGGGTGTTGAAAATATTTGAATTTCATTTGGAAAATATTTCCAATTCTGAAACTTTATGCAACTCAATGATTTTCACGAGAGGAGATAAAATGACTTCTTCAAATTATATGAAATATGAGTTGGGAGTTTCAAAGGATCAAATTCAAAGTCTTTTTGGAATTATTTTCAATTTGGAGTTATTTGGGTTTTATTCAAATTATTTTTCTCCAAAAATAAAATATATTGAAATTAGGGTAAAATGATTCCCTACATCAGAATATTGGAGAGAAATTAATTTGAAACTATTTTGGTATTTTTTATAATGATTTATTGGATTTTATTAGACCAGTAGCACTCTTTGCTTTATCTGAATTTTTGTAAATTTTATTTGGTGATACAAAAATGTTCATGTCGTAGAGAATCTTTTTTTGGAAATTTTGATATATTATATGCCTATATAATATTTTTATTTATTTTGCTTTTATTATTTTATTCGTCTGGAAAATAATGTTTTTTTAAATAAAAAAACTTCCTCCTCCACCGAACTGGCCCGGCCCAGCTAGTCGCCAGGCCACGGCCCCGCCCAGCGCCCGAGCGCCCGCGCCCCGCACCGCCTACGGCTCGCTCGCCCGCTCGCAGCCCCGATCGCACGCTGCCTCGTCAGCCACCGACAGGTGGGACCCACCTGTCGGGTTCGTCCTCGACCTCGCGCCAGGAGTCCATCTTCCCCACACGTCGCCGACCGTCGCCGTCTCTGACTCGAACTCCGCCCCTGCCTTTCCCCCTCACACACGCATCGCCCTCGCCCCCTCCTATATATAGCCAGGCCCCAGCCTCGTTTTTCCTCTAACCGGAAGGCCCGAGACCCTCCCCACGCTCCACGCGAACTCACTGGAGTTCGCGAGATGCGACGAGCTCCGCCGCCAAGCCCCGCGCCGTTCCGACGCCAAAGACGAGCGCCGCCACCACCATCGGCTTCAGCCCCGCGCGCCGCTTCTCCCCGACTCCGCGGACACGCCGGAGGACCGCCGGAGCAGCCACCCCGACGACCCCGACGCCGCTGCCGTCTTCTTCATCATCGTCGGTGACCTCGACCACCGCGGTACACCCCGAAGCCCCCTCTGCCGTTCGATTCATTTTAGATGGCCCCGATTAGATCCATTTGTTGTTTTTTGAACCGTTAACCTCTAATTCGCGAGCGTTCGTTGGTTAGGCCTCAATAGCGAACGTTTTTCACCTAATTGGTTTCTGTAGCGAACGTTCATTATTTAGTCCTTTTCTTTTTCTTTTAATTCCGGCCAGGGACCTATCAGTGATGATTTTCTTTATAGATTAGTCCCTGTTCTTCAAACGGTCATAACTTTTCGCTCGTTTGTCCAAATCCAATGAAACCAATGCCCACTTCTTCGTTATGATATCCTCTATCCAGTAATCCAACTCAAACTTGTTTTTGAAAAGTTTAAAATTTGAATTAGAGCATATTTGAATTCAAACTTCGTTTGATCATAACTTGAGTTTCGTAGCTCCGTTTGAGTTGATTCTTTTTGCAAATCGAAGCTCTTGACCTAAACATTCTAATAAGGCCAAATTCACATAATTTTGGTACTATTAGAAATTGTTTTATGTTGCAAGAGTTATTTGCTTGGGTTTGAAGTTTTTCGAATCGTCTTCTTCGATCTTTCTGATCTTTTGAGTGATTGCTTATGTGTGGTTACTATTGCTTGCTTACGATAGATTGACCAGAGTGTGACGAGTAGATCTATCAAGAGTTTTGAGTGCGAATCATCTTCATCAACATTGCAGGCAAGTTCACACTTTGATCATACCTTTTTCATATCCAATTTTTATTGCATTAGATCAAACCTCAAACACTGCATGAGTAGGATCTAATTAAATTGTGGGATGGGAAGTAGTTGAGGTAGTACCTATTACCTGTTTATTATCAAACCCTTGGGAGTTACTATTACGTTATGCTTACATTGCCATGCTATGCTCGTAGACGTGGATTGGGTTTTGAGAGTATTCTTGACAGATGTGAGATTGTTAATTAATGGTTTACTTAAGGTGGCAACTTAAACACACATCTGGGTGGATTGAGGCACCTAGGTATTCCAGGATTGCCTGTCTAGGCACCTGGGTAGACCAGGATTACCTGTTTTTTGATGGACCGCCACCCAGGCTCAAAGGGATCATGAGATTTTTCATACTAGAAACTTCCGTGTGAAGCCACAAGCTATTATGGGATCTAGTATAGTTGATTAAGTCGTGTGAACTCTTACAGGGTAGACTAGCAGATGTAGGGGAAAGTAGGTGTAATGGTCTATCCATCGTAAGGTGCTAGCGCTTCTGAAAGACTATGTCTCGGTCATCCGTCTTCTCAAACACCATGTAGTGCGAGAAACCAAACGGAGGCGATCGAGTCTTGTGGGGAAAAGTGTGCAAACCTCTGCAGAGTGTATAAACTAATCATGATTAGCCGTGTCCCCGGTTATGGACGTCTTGAGTATCTAGTCTTGGATTATCCTGTTGATCTCATCATGTTACTTAAATAATTTGTTGGGTTGTTAATGATTACTATTAATTGGGATTGAGAATGCTGTCAACCATTCTCAATGTTTAACAACCACCATGATAGTTAAATAAAATTTATTCCTTTGCAGTAGGGAAAAATTGGCTTTTCGCAAAAACCTTATAGCCATAGAGCTTTTCCACCAGCCAAATATGCGTGTAGTGATAGCCTTTATTCATCATTCTCCTATGGTGTGAATTTTCCAGTACATTCAATGTACCGACCCTTTGTGGCGGCAACGTCTCATGTTGCAGGTTTATCTTACGACGAGTAAGTGATACATTAGGGTTACGATTTCTACACTCAACTTTAACGTTGGTGTTGATGGGAATCCACAACCTTGTTACTTCCGCTATTTTGGATTGAGGTAATAGTATTTACGTTACTTTATACATGTGATTTACCTCTATTATAAATCCTCGAGTACTGTGTGTGTCAGCATACCGATCCAGGGATGACACTTAAGCACAGAGACTTGACCCATTCAGGTCGGGTCACTACAAGGGGGTCCCGAACTGTGCGTCTGAGGTTGATGGTAACAGGAGACAGGGAACACAATGTTTACCAAGTTTCGGGCCCTCTCGATGGAGGTAAAACCCTACCTCCTGCTAGATTAATATTGATGAATATGGGGGTTACAAGAGTTGATCTACCACGAGATCGTAATGGCTAAAACCCTAGAAGTCTAGCCTATCTAATTAAGATGGTCTCTACGGACTAAGCCCTCCAGTTTATATAGACACTAGAAGGGACTAGGTTTATACAAAGTCGGTTACAGAGAAAGGAATCTTCATATTCGAACGCCAAGCTTGCCATCCACGCCAAGGAGATTCCCATACGGACACGGGCGAGAGTCTTCAGTCTTGTATCTTCATAGCCCATCAGTCCGGCCCATGTCCAATAGGTCGGACACCCGAGGACCCCGTAGTCCAGGACTCCCTCGCCCGTATATTTCATTGTTCTTGATATAGATTGCAATCCTACATGTCCTATTATTCTTGATGGACCTTTCCTTAGAACAATTGGTGCAATTATTGACATGAAAGAAGGAAATATTAGATTCCAATTTCTGTTACGGAAAGGCATGGAACACTTTCCTAGGAAGAAAATTAAATTGCCTTATGAATCTATTATGAGAGCCACTTATAGATTGCATACCATAGATGGCAATACCTAGATCTATTCTTGTTTTTATGCCTAGCTAGGGGCGTTAAACGATAGCGCTTGTTGGGAGGCAACCCAATTTTATTTTTTATTTTTTGTTCTTTGCTTTTTGCCCCTGTTTAGTAATAAATAATTCATCTAGCTTCTGTTATGATTGTGTTTTTTATGTTTTAATTAGTGTTTATGCCAAGTAAAGCCTTTAGGATCTTCTTGGGTGATAGTTGTTTGATCTTGCTGTAAAAAACAGAAACTTTTACACTCACGAAATTAATTTTCATTTTTTACCAGAGAGTGATAAAATACCCACTCCACTTGCAGTAGATCAATATACAAATTTCTCAGGCTGTCTAATTTTTCAGAATTTTTGGAGTTACAGAAGTATTCGAAAGTCATAGATTTCTACAAAATGTTCTATTTTTGATAGATTCTGTTTTTCGTGTGTTGTTTGCTTATTTTGATGAATCTATGAGTAGTATCGGGGGGTATGAACCATAGAGAAGTTGGAATACAGTAGGTTTAAGACAAATATAAATAGAGAATGACTTCATTACGGTACCTTAAAATGGTGGTTTATTTTCTTACACTAATGGAGCTCATGAGATTTTCTGTTGAAGTTTTGTGTTGTGAAGTTTTCATGTTTTTGGGTAAAGATTTGATGGATTTTGGAATAAGGAGTGGCAAGAGCCTAATCTTGGGGATGCCCAAGGCACCCCAAGGTAAAATTTAAGGACAACCAAAAGCCTAATCTTGGGGATGCCCAAAAGGCATCCCCTCTTTCGTCTCCTACTGGATTGATACCTTGGTTCTCAAAACTGAGGGAAATACTTATGCTACTTTGCTACATCACCCTTTCCTCTTCAAGGGAAAACCAACGCATGCTGAAGAGGTAGCATGCCGCACAACAAGAGTGGATCCATCGGCACTTGCCTGCTGCCGACACGGCGTCGCAGCTGGGTACACGTCCCGTCAGTACCCCCATTCCTCGCCAGGAGTGGGCAGAGGCACTCAACGCCGTATTTGCACCAGAGGCCAGTTGCGCCGTACTTGCACCAAATGTCTGCCGTGCCGTTCGCATGGGTGCTACCGTTCGCCTTGTCCGCAGCCCGCTGGATGCCAACGTGCTGGTCTGTAGGCTCGACCGCCTCCTTGGCCCAGGTGTCCACCTGGGCACAGTAGAGGAACCTGGCCGTCGCATCCTCGAGCCGGTGATCTCTGATGAAATAGCCAACTTGGAGCACTATATCGTGCTCCAGATGTACCGCCAGCATGTCGACTGCTTGGACGAACGCCTGCACGAGTTCAGGCAGAGCTAAGAGCTACCGTAGGCAAGGGCTGCTAGTCATGGTCTCATGGACGCATTTTATTTTGTTGAGTCGTTTCGACGTGGATAGCCATGTATTCACAACAATCATAGTATTGCTCTGTTTATTGCTCTCTTTCAATGTGTGTACTCTGTTTTCCATTCTTATATATTATGTTTCAATGTGTGTATATACGCTTTCCATTCTGTATATGTGGATGATAACAGCTGGATTCAAATTAGTATACAAAAATAGTTAGAAAATGGAATTCATAATATATATATATTAATTGTTCATTAGTTCAGCATAGAATATATATATATATATATAATATCATCACATATACGTTATGATACTTAACTACTAGGTACAATGCATAGAATTGAAAACGAACAATACTAAAACTAATAATCCCTCCAGGGGCCAGTATTCCGGCAGCCCCTCGCTAGCAGCTCCCTGGTGCATGGCATCTTCCCAGTGCGGAGGCAGTACTCCGCCTCCTCTGCCTCGCAGCGCTTGACGTACCGATCTGCCTCTTGCTAGCGGACGGGCATGGATGATGTTGCCATTTCGTTGGGCACCCACTGGAGCTCCTCGTTGGTGGCACGCTGGAGCTTATTAGCCCACCTCCATGCAGCGACGAGGCGCCCAACACCTATGACCTTCCTCGTGAAGTACCTGTCTTCGTACACCTCCTCGGCACGACGACGCACCCGCCCCCAAAGCTCCGCCGTGATACGTCCATTTTGCATCATGCTTTTATATCGATATTTATTGCATTATGGGCTGTTACTACACATTATGTCACAATACTTATGCCTATTCTCTCTTATTTTACAAGGTTTACATAAAGAGGGAGAATGCCGGTAGCTGAGATTCTAGGCTGGAAAAGGAGCAAATATTAGAGACCTATTCTGCACAGCTCCAAAAGTCCCGAAACTTCACGAAAGTTATTTTCAGAATATATAAAAAATACTGAGCGCAAGAAGTACCAGAGGGGGGGCACTCACCAGACACCAGGGTGGGGGGCACGCCCTACCCCTTGGGCACGCCCCCTGCCTCGTGGGCCCCCTGGTGGCCCTCCGATGCCCATCTTCTGCTATATGAAGTCCTTCGTTAAGGAAAAAAAGCATAAGCAACCTTTCGGGATGAGACTCCGCCGCCACGAGGCGGAACCTTGGCGGAACCAATCTAGGGATCCGGCGGAGCTGTTCTGCCGGGGAAACTTCCCTCCGGGAGGGGGAAATCATCACCATCGTCATCACCAATGATCCTCTCATCGGGAGGGGGTAAATCTCCATCAACATCTTCACCAGCACCATCTCCTCTCAAACCCTAGTTCATCTCTTTTATCCAATTCTTGTCTCTAAGTCTAGGATTGGTACCTGTAGGTTGCTAGTAGTGTTGATTACTCCTCGTAGTTGATGCTAGTTGGTTTATTCGGTGGAAGATCATATGTTCAGATCCTATATGCATATTAATACCCCTCTGATTATGAACATGAATATGCTTTGTGAGTAGTATCACCCACATATTCCCATATATCAAATTATCAAAGGACCGAACGCGAATCATATGAACGTGATGAAAACTAGCTTGATGATAATTCCCATGTGTCCTCATGAGCGCTTTCTTCTATATAAGAGTTTGTCCAGGCTTGTCCTTTGCTACAAAAAGGATTGGGCCACCTTGCTGCACTTTATTTACTTTTGTTACTTGTTTCTCGTTACAAATTATCTTCTCACAAAACTATCTGTTACCTATAATTTCAGTGCTTGCAGAGAATACCTTGCTGAAAACCGCTTATCGTTTCCTTCTGGTCCTTGTTGGGTTCGACACTCTTACTTATCGAAAGGACTATGATAGATCCCCTATACTTGTGGGTCATCAAGACTCTTTTCTGGCGCTGTTGCCGGGGAGTGGTAGGTGGAATTTGTTAAGGAAAAATTTATATAGTGTGCTGAAATTTACTGCCACTTGTTACTATGGAAAGTAATCCTTTGAGGGGCTTGTTCGGGGTATCTTCACCCTGACCAGTAGAGCAAAGAGTTGCTCCTCAACCTACTGAAAATGAAAATGTCTACTTTGAAATTCCTTCGGGTATGATAGAAAAACTGCTAGCTAATCCTTTTGCAGGAGATGGAACATTACATCCTGATGAGCACCTAATATATGTGGATGAAGTTTGTGGATTATTTAAGCTTGCAGGTATGCCCGATGATGTTATCAAGAAGAAGGTCTTCCCTTTATCTTTGAAGGGATATGCGTTGACATGGTATAGGCTATGTGATGATATGGGATCATGTAACAACAAACGATTGAAATTGGAATTTCATCAGAAGTTTTATCCTATGCATCTTGTTCATCGTGATCGCAATTATATATATAATTTTTGGCCTCACGAAGGAGAAAGCATAGCTCAGGCTTGGGGGAGGCTTAAATCAATGTTATATTCATGCCCCAATCATGAGCTCTCAAGAGAAATGATTATCCAAAAAAATTATGCTAGGCTTTCTGATAACAATCGCACCATGCTCGATACTTCTTGTGCTATCTCTTTTATGATGAAGACTATTGAATTCAAATGGGATTTATTGGAAAGAATTAAATGCAACTCTGAAGATTGGGATCTCGACGAAGGTAAGGAGTCAGGTATGACACCTAAGTTTGATTGTGTTAAATCCTTTATGGATACCGATGTTTTCCGTAAATTTAGCACTAAATATGGACTTGACTCTGAGATAGTAGCTTCTTTCTGTGAATATTTTTCTACTCATGTTGATCTCCCTAAAGAGAAGTGGTTTAAATATCATCCTCCCATAGATGTAAAAGTAGTTGCACCTATTAAAGTTGAATAAAAGACTATCACTTATAATGATCCTATTATTCCTACTACTTATGTTGAGAAACCACCTTTGCATGTTAGGATAAAAGATCATGCTAAAGATTCAACTGTGGTTCGTAAAAGCAATATTAGAACCTATACACCTCCTGAGCAAGTTAAAGTTGAACCTAATATTGCTATTGTTAAGGATCTCTTAGCTGATAATATTGATGGGCATGTTATTTATTTCTGTGATGAAACTGCTAGAATTGATAAACCTTGTGCTAAAGATAAACATAAACCTATGGTAGGCATGCCTGTTATTTCTGTTAAAATAGGAGATCATTGTTATCATGGCTTGTGTGATATGGGTGCTATTGCTAGTGCAATACCTATTGACTTATAAAAAGAAATTATGCATGATATTGCACCTGCTGAGTTAGAAGATATTGATGTCACAATTAAACTTGCCAATACTATATCACCAATTGGGATTGTTAGAGATGTTGAAGTCTTTTGTGGGAAAACTAAATATCCTGCTGATTTTCTTGTTCTTGGTTCCCCACAAGATAGCTTTTGTCCCATTATATTTGGTAGACCCTTCTTAAACACTGTTAATGCTAGGATAGATTGCGAAAAGGATGTTGTTACTATTGGTTTAGGTGATATGTCTCATGAGTTCAACTTTTCTAAATTTCGTAGACAACACTGTGAAGAAGAACTGCCTAGTAAAGATGAAATTATTGGTCTTGCTTCTATTGCCGTACCTCCTAGTGATCCTTTAGAACAATATTTGCTAGACCATGAAAATGATATGTTTATGAATGAAAGAAGGGAAATAGATGAAGTGTTCTTTAAACAGGGACCTATTCTGAAACACAACTTGCCTATTGAAATCTTAGGGGATCCTCCTCCACCCAAGGGTGATCCTGTGTTTGAGCTTAAACCACTGCCTGATACTCTTAAATATTCTTATCTTGATGAAAAGAAGATATATCCTGTCATTATTAGTGCTAACCTTTCAGAGAAGGAGGAAGAAAAATTATTGAAAACTCTGAAGAAGCACCGTGATGCTATTGGATATACTTTTGATGATCTTAAGGGCATTAGTCCCAGTCTATGTCAACACATAATAAATTTGGAGAAAGATGCCAAACCAGTTATTGATCACCAACGACGGATGAATCCTAAGATGAAAGAAGTGGTAAGAAAAGAAATACTAAAGCTCCTTGAGGCAGGTATAATTTATCCCGTTGCTGATAGTCAGTGGGTAAGTCATGTCCATTGTGTTCCTAAGAAGGGAGGTATTACTGTCATTCCTAATGATAAAGATGAATTGATTCCGCAAAGAATTATTATAGGTTATAGGATGGTAATTGATTTCCACAAATTAAATAAGGCTACTAAAAAGATCATTACCCCTTACCTTTCATTGATCAAATTCTAGAAAGATTATCCAAACATACACATTTTTGCTTTCTAGATGGTTATTCTAGTTTCTCTCAAATACCTGTGTTAGCTGATGATCAATCAAAGACCACTTTTACTTTCCCTTTCGGTACTTTTGCTTATAGACATATGCCTTTTGGTTTATGTAATGCACCTGGTACCTTTCAAAGATGCATGATGGCTATATTCTCTGACTTTTTTGAAAAGATTTGTGAGGTTTTCATGGACGATTTCTCCGTTTATGGATCCTCTTTTGATGATTGCTTAAGCAACCTTGATCGAGTTTTGCAGAGATGTGAAGAAACTAACATTGTCTTGAATTGGGAGAAGTGCCACTTTATGGTTAATGAAGGTATTGTCTTGGGGCACAAAATTTCTGAAAGGGGCATTGAAGTTGATAAAGCTAAAGTTGATGCTATTGAAAAGATGCCATGTCCCAAGGACATCAAAGGTATAAGAAGTTTCCTTGGTCATGCCGGCTTTTATAGGAGGTTCATTAAGGACTTCTCAAAAAAATTTCGGCCTCTCACTAATTTATTACAAAAAGATACACCATTCGTCTTTGATGATGATTGTGTAGAAGAATTTGAAATACTTAAGAAAGCATTGATCTCTGCACCTATTGTTCAGCCACCTGATTGGAATTTACCTTTTGAAATTATGTGTGATGCTAGCGATTATGCTGTAGGTGCTATTCTAGGGTAAAGAGTTGATAAGAAATTAAATTTTATTCAATATGCCAGTAAAACTCTAGACAATGCCTAGAGAAAATATGCTACTACTGAAAAAGAATTCTTAGCAGTTGTATTTTCTTGTGAGAAGTTCAGACCTTATATTGTTGATTCTAAAGTAACTATTCACACTGATCATGCTGCTATTAAATATCTTATGGAAAAGAAAGATGCTAAACCTAGACTTATTAGATGGGTTCTCTTTCTACAAGAATTTGATTTGCATATTATTGATAGAAAGGTAGCTGAGAACCCTGTTGCAGATAACTTGTCTAGGTTAGAAAATGTTCTTGATGACCCACTACCTATTGATGATAGCTTTCCTGATGAACAATTAAATGTCATAAACGCTTCTCATACTACTCCATGGTATGCTGCCGGGGTTTCTGATCCACGGGCACCTATGGGACCGGCGGACCGGGTCCCTTTTGGTTCGGCGGGGGGCGGAGGTTGCGCGAAGAGCAGATCGAGGCGAAGCAAGCGGGCGGTTGGTCGTGCGAGGAGTAAATCGAGGCGAAGCACGCGAGCGATTTACCCAGGTTCGGGCCGCATGGATGCATAAAACCCTACTCCTGCTTTGTGGCTTGGTATTGATTTCTAGCTCGGGAGCGAGCGTGAGTGTGTGGAATTGCTGAACCTCGCGAGAGTTCTCGAGATGGCTGACCCCCTCTACGTTGCACACGTGCCTCCTTTTATACTCAAGGGGTTACCGACATAAAGCAACGGGGGCCAAGGGCAAAAATGGAAAGGGTGCCGTGGGTAGGCACAGCTAGGTGCTGTAGTAGGCACAGCTAGCTGCTACAGTGTTATCATACCTAACCCTGACGGCAGGGGACAAGGACATTAAATGCCCGTCTGTGTCGCCTAGACAACACCGAAAGGGACCTCTAGGGATGCCACCGTCTTGCCACGATGGTTGTCTTGTCAGCGCCTGCGCGCCACCGCACGCCCCTAGCTGCGCAGCCTCCTGCCACGTGCGCTCGGGAGGGGCCCCGGAGCGACACGTGGGTGGATGTGTTGGAGCGCGGGCGTGGAGTGGGGGCTTGCCGCGGCAAGCGCCTTGCCGCGGCCGTCGACTTGTCGCTTCCGGGAGCTTGTCGCTCACCGGGCCTTGTCGGGGCGCGTAGCGCGCCGCGGCAAGTTCCTTGGAATGCCTCGGACGGCCTTCCCGGCAAGCGCCTCTTGCCGGGGCCTTGGAACGCTTCTGATGGCCTTCCCGGCAAGCTCCTCTTGCCGGGGTCTTGCCTTCTCCCGGCAAGCTCCTCTTGCCGGGGTCTTGTCTTGAGTACTTTGTTCTTGAATGGTCTTCAGAGGGACCACGGGGAATCTTGGCGGTGACCTGGCAGGCCTTGCCGCGGGACGCTGCGACTGCCCGTGCACAAGTTCGGGGTACAAGGGTACCCCTACTCTAGTACATCGACAGGAGCCCCCGGGCCTGGGCCAGACACGGTGCCGAGCGCTGTTGGGCCAGGCCCAAAACAGTGCACGGGCATGCGCGGCCTACGTTACACCGAATCTTCCTTCGCCTCCACCGCGCCCTCCCCCCGACGGCATGCGTTGAATGCGGCGTCGTGGGGGAGGTCGTGGGGGTTCCTTCTCTCGAAATGCGGAACGTCCGCCCCCTTCCCCCTTTAAGAGCAGGGGAAGCGGGGGCAGTTGGCCCATTCGCCCGTTGCCGTTCCCAATCTCGGAAATCTCCGCCGCCCTCTCGCCTCCCCAAAGCAAAGAGAGAGAGCAGCGCTCCGCCCTCCCCCGTCGCCAGCACCACCAACGCCGTCGATCCCCTCCACTGCTTCCGCCATGGCTCTGAAAGCCGACAGGGGGAAGACCGTGAAGACGACCGAGGCGCAGCGGCTCGTGGCGCTGCGGAGGACGCGGGCCGTTTTCCCCCCAGGCTCGGCGCGACGGAGCTAAAGGCGGACTATTCTCTGTTCTGGTCGGCGGAGACGCGTGTGCATCCGCGCACAAGAGTTCTCCCCACCGCCGCCTGTAAGACTGCCCCAAATGGGTACGCCTTCTTCGCGTTGTTCTTCTATTGCGGGCTCTGCCCGCCCTTCTCTGATTTCTTCTACGACGTCATGAACACCTATGGGTTCCACCTCCTCGACTTCACCCCCAACGCCGTTCTGACGATGGCAGTTTTCGCGCATCTCTGCGAAAACTTTGTCAGAGTTCTTCCCAATGTAGCCCTCTTCCGCCATTTCTTACCCCTCGAGTAGAGAGAGGAGAGCCTCTATCCGGCGGGATCGCCTGGTTCTCGAGGACCGGCAAGAAGGAGACCTACCTGGAGGGAGAGTTCCGCGGCAAGTGGGAGGAGTGGAGGGCTGATTGGTGCTGGATTGTCGAGGAGAGTCCGCAGCCTTTCACCGCCCGGCGCCAAACCCCGGTGGCGCGCGGCGACGACTGGAGCGACCTGGCCCCGGAGGACGACAGGCTGGGGATCGCCGTCACCAGGATCCTGCGCCTCCGGAATGCCGGGCTCACTGTCGGCGCGGTTGGCGCAGACTTCCACCGCCGCCGCATCGCCCCCCTGCAAGAGCGGGGGAGGCCAACTTGGGAGTTCAAGAACGCGGCAGACATTATGAGGCTGCGGCCGGGCCTCAACTACAACTTCACAGTTCTGGAGCTCCATGCGATGCTGCAGGAGCTGTTCAAGTATGACCCCCAGCATCCCGAGGTGTTCAGGTTGCCGGGGGGCGTCGTGCCTTTGTGCAACAACTCCGCGCTCGACCGCATCCGTGCAATGATGCCGGAATGCGACTCGCACGGGATTGTGCCAACTTGGCAGGAGCCTGCCGACGAGGTCGTGCAGTACTTCTTCGACAACTTGGTGGAAGTGGCCGTCCGCCCCGATGAGAAAGACGGCCTCACCCGCGACACCACTGACGCGGAGATGGCGCGCATTGCCACCAGGCTGGAGGAGGCGGCGGCAGCCGCAGCCGCGGGCGAGTTTGGGTTCACCACCGCGGAAGCAGACGCGGCAGAAGTGGCGAGCTGTGGCGAGCAAGGGGAGTCTGCCGGCAAGGAGGGGCTTTCCGGGCAAGATGCAGAGCCGAGCGAGCCTACTAAAGATACGGGCAGCTCGCGGCAAGTCGACTCCTCTTCCTCCTTGCCTCCGAACGGCCCACCAGAATCAGAGGCCCCAACGCCGCCCAGGAGGCGTCTCCGCAAGGCTGGCGATGAGGCGGAGCGGCAAGCGGGTCAACAGTCGCCACGCCGCGTGACGCGCTCGACCTCGGCAAACACCGTTGCCGCGGGAGCGCCTCATGCTACGACGGCAACTGGAGCGGGGTCCAGCCGGACCACCGCTTCGGTCCCTGCCGCTTCCCGTGCCGTGCCGACAGCTGGAGCTGGGTCTTCTCAGACCGCCACCACTGCTCCCGCTTAGCGGCCAAGGGAAGCTTCTCCTCCGCCTCCTCGCTCCGGGAGCGCGCCGGGCTTCGACTTCTCCGCGGTGAGCTCCGACGAGGAGGATGAAGAAGAGTAAGCTTCTCTTGCTGTACTCGCATTTCTTCGGTTTTTGTTGTTGTTCTTGCTTCTCAATTGCTTTTCCCTGAGCCTGCTCCTTTTTAGGACTCTGGCCCAGAGAGCAGCAAAGAGAGCTAAGGCCCCGGTGGTCATCGTTGAGGACGTGCCCACTGCGACAACAGGTGGCGCGCCCGAGACAACCTTGCCGGACCTGGCGACTTTCCTCCATGGCAGCCCCCAACGTAAGTGTGTGAACTTTTTGCCACGGTGAGGCGCGCATGGGTACTTGTCTTTGCTGATATCCGCTTGTTGCCTTGTGTAGGAGCAGAGCAGCCTCACCAGGAGCGTCCGGAGACAGCCCCCGGCATGCCATCTGCTTTAACTACGCCGCCCAGGGAAAATTCTCTGGCAAGAGATTCATCGGCAGGGGGTGGCTCTCCGGCAAGGGGAAGCTCTCCGCCAAGGGACGGCACCAGCATCCCCCCAGCGGCAGAGACCATGGCCACCGAGCCCAGCGCAGGTAATCTCCTTGCTTCAAATCTTCCCTTGGGTTCTTCTTCTTCTGGTCTCTTTGAGTTTTTGGCTGGATCTTGTTTGACTCTTTCCCCCTTTGCCGGCCATCAGACCCATCCGCTGCGGAGCGGATGGAGACCGAGGTCGCCGCTGAGGACGCAGCCGGTGGTGGCGACGCCGCCAGCGCCGAGGCCGCCGAGGCTGGCGCCGCGGCGGCTGGCGAGGGATCTGGCGATCGTACTGACGGCCCAGAGGCCGCAGGAGCGCCAGGCGCTGCACCGACCGCCGACCCGTCCGCCGAAGCCGCAGCGCCAAGCATCGAGGAGCCCCAGCCGGGCGTTTACTTGAAAGCCGGCGAAGGCGTCTTCATCAACCTCCCCTGGGCATCAAGCTCCAGGGCGCCGGTCGAGGGGGAGGTCTTCGACGGGGAAGTGCTTGCCTCCGCGGGTCTGAAGCTGGTCGACGCGCCGAGCAGCAGTAGCAATGAGCCCGAAGAGGAGCGGCTGCTGCGCAGGTTGATGTCGCTCTACCGCGCGCGACAAGCCAAGATGGAGTCCCGCGAGGTGCTTGTCGCGAAGGCGGGAGCAGACATTGAGAAGCGCGCAGATGAGCTCGCGGGTTTCCACCGGGAAGCCGTCCGATCCTTGGCAGAGGAGCGGGAGCAGCTCGCTGAGGCGAAGAAGGCCTTTCTCCTCGAGAAGGTCGAAGCCGAAGAGCTGCAGCGGCTTGCCGCCGTGAAGCTAGCCGCGGAAGTGGGCGAGCAGGCGCAGCGGAAGGTCAACCTCGACGCTCACGAGGAGGAGCTTGCCGCGCGCGAGGAGAAACTGGGCGGAGCCCTCAAGCAAGCGGAGGACGCTGCCGCCGCTGCCGAGGCCACCAAAAAGGTGCTGGAGATGAAGGTGGTGCAGATGGAGGCTGACCGCAAAGCATATGGCGAAGAGCTCAGCGCCGCCAAGGACTCCAACGCCGCCCTCGAGTCGAGGCTGGTCGCTTTGACCAAGGCGCTGGACGGCGCCAAGGAGCGGAAGGCGGCCTTGAAGAAGGAGATCGATGCCGACAAGGCGTTGCTGGAGAGTGCTGCCACCACCCAAAACGCCTTTAGGGATACGGTGGAGCACTGGACAGAGAGCCTCGTGAACGCCGCCGGGGACATCGACAAGGAGCTGGCGCAGCTGGGGGTGGAGGACTTCGGGTACTCCTCCGACGAGAACCTCCAACCTAGCGCCAAGCTCACTATGTTCTTCCAAGGCGTGGCGACGGCACTCCAGCGGCTCCGGGATGAGATCCCGAAGCGGCTGGCCGACGAGTCGCGCGAGATCTGTGTGGGAGCCCTTCAGAAGGTGTTGATGAAGGTTGCCTTCCACAATCCAGGCCTCCGCCTCCACAACGTCCTCAGATCCTTGCCGCCTGATATCGATCAGGAAGAGCTCAAGGCCCTTGTCGCACCCATTGTGCACAAGGTGAGCGGGATCAAGAGGGTCGAGGGCGACCGCGTCGACTAGGCCGCCGGCTTCCTTCTTTCCTTGTCGCTGCTAGCTATGTCATAGAGAACATTTATTAGAGCTGCGACAAGCTATTTTGTAATATAATTTTCTTCTGGGTAGGCATTGCAATGTTATTCCCTTTACTTGACTCCTCCCTTTGTATGTTTTTGCCCTACGCTTTTAGGGAACTTGCCGGTGCAGGCATCCGGACCGCGAGCGCTGGGCGCGGAACTGGCGGTGTCGCTACTGGCAAGAAACCTTGTCGCAGCCAGCTGCAGCTCACTTAAGTTGCTGAGCGGGGCTCGAAGCAAAGTAAGGGCGCGGCTAGTGTAGCAACTAGCCGCAGCTAACTTACGTTGTTGAGCAGGCTCAATGCAAGGGCGCGGCTAGTGTAGCAAATAGCCGCAGCTCACCTAATGCTGTTGAGCGAGGTCGAAACAACGCAAGGGCGCAGCCAGCTACGAGTTGGCTCCTCCGCGCACAGGTTTCCCATACAAAGTGCAGTCGTTCAAGGGAGATAACTTAAAATTTAAAAAACTTGGCTGCTCAAACTTTGGCAACTTAGCTTTTCTGTCATTTGCTTCCCGGCAAGGCGAAATTCTTGAACGACGCCTGGTCCATATCCTTTTCTTCTCTCTACCCCCCGGCAAACTTGTGGGGGAGGGATCCTTTCTTTCCTTGGAAGAAGGAAGAAAAGAAAGAAGAGAAAATAAAGATATAGAGCCTTGCAGCTCGTTATCGCTTACCGTGGGGTTGGTGCTGCACAAATGTCAGATCATATATGCCAGAAAATAGAAAGCATAAAATCGACAAAATGTGCGGAGCACGCAAGCTTTACTGCGCACGGGATCTGCGCCCGGCCTCGTACAAAGGATCACATGCAACAGCGGCAAGACTTTGTACAAGAGGTGGTTGCCGGAACGGGTTCCGACAACCGCGCCTTACGGGTAAAACTTACGAAGATGCTCGATGTTCCAGGAGTTGCTCACTGGGATGCTATCTTCAGTCTCAAGGCGGACAGCGCCGGGCCCAGTGACTCGTTTCACCCGGTAAGGGCCTTCCCACTTCGGCGTCAACTTTGTATGTTTTTGCCCTACGCTTTTTAGGGAACTTGCCGGTGCAGGCATCCAGACCGCGAGCGCTGGGCGCGGAACTGGCGGTGTCGCTACCGGCAAGAAACCTTGTCGCAGCCAGCTGCAGCTCACTTAAGTTGCTGAGCGGGGCTCGAAGCAAAGTAAGGGCGCAGCTAGTGTAGCAACTAGCCGCAGCTAACTTACGTTGTTGAGCAGGCTCAAAACAATGCAAGGGGGCGGTTAGTGTAGCAACTAGCCGCAGCTCACCTAATGTTGTTGAGCGAGCTCGAAACAACGCAAGGGCGCAGCCAGCTACGAGTTGGCTCCTCCGCGCACAGGCTTCTCATACAAAGTGAGCCGATCCGCGGGGAATAGCTTAAAAATTAGAGATCTGGTTGCTCAGGCTTTGGCAACTTATCTGTTCTGGGTGTGTTGATGTGCATGGTGGTCTTGGGCACTCCGAGATCCACCAGCTCGATCTTGATCCAGCGAGCGCATGGTACCGTGAGTACCATGACGCTGCCGGTCCCGCGCCTCCTGAGATGGGCGCGGCGCATGCACGGACGCCGAGGCCTTGGAGTGCGCCCGGTCGTTGTGGGAGCCGGCTACGCCGCCGGCGGGCAGCGCAGCCTTGCCCTGGGACCTGGCAGCACCGCGAGTTCCCTCGTCGACGCGTGTTCCTCCGCCGGCGCCTGCCCCACCATCCGTTTGCTCCGGCGGTGGGTGGCTCGGCGCGGACGGACCAACTGCCTCCGAAACTTTCTTCTTCGGTGGCATGTTGATGAAGAAGATGAAGATCTAGCTCGCAAGAACGCCGGATCTGATTCACACCACTTCGACGCCCCCTACCTGGTGCGCCAGAGATGCCGGGGTTTCTGATCCACGGGCACCTATGGGACCGGCGGACCGGGTCCCTTTTGGTTTGGCGGGGCGCGGAGGTTGCGCGAAGAGCAGATCGAGGCGAAGCAAGTGGGCGGTTGGTCGTGCGAGGAGTAAATCGAGGCGAAGCACGCGAGCGATTTACCTAGGTTCAGGCTGCACGGATGCGTAAAACCTTACTCCTGCTTTGTGGCTTGGTATTGATTTCTAGCTCGGGAGCGAGCGTGAGTGTGTGGAATTGCTGAACCTCGCGAGAGCTCTCGAGATGGCCGACCCCCTCTACGTTGCACACGGGCCTCCTTTTATACTCAAGGGGTTACTGACATAGAGCAACGGGGGCCAAGGGCAAAAATGGAAAGGGTGCCATGGGTAGGCACAGCTAGGTGCTGTAGTAGGCACAGCTAGCTGCTACAGTGTTATCATACCTAACCCTGACGGCAGGGGACAAGGGCATTAAATGCCCGTCTGTGTCGCCTAGACAGCACCGAAAGGGACCACTAGGGACGCCACCGTCTTGCCACGATGGTTGTCTTGTCAGCGCCTGCGCGCCACCGCACGCCCCTAGCTGCGCAGCCTCCTGCCACGTGCGCTCGGGAGGGGCCCCGGAGCGACATGTGGGTGGATGTGCTGGAGCGCGGGTGTGGAGTGGGGGCTTGCCGCGGCAAGCGCCTTGCCGCGGCCGTCGACTTGTCGCTTCCTGGAGCTTGTCGCTCACCGGGCCTTGTCGGGGCGCATAGCGCGCCGCGGCAAGTTCCTTGGAATGCCTCGGACGGCCTTCCCGGCAAGCGCCTCTTGCCGAGGCCTTGGAACGCTTCTGATGGCCTTCCCGGCAAGCTCCTCTTGCCGGGGTCTTGCCTTCTTCCCGGCAAGCTCCTCTTGCCGGGGTCTTGTCTTGAGTACTTTGTTCTTGAATGGTCTTCAGAGGGACCACGGGGAATCTTGGCGGTGACCTGGCAGGCCTTGCCGCGGGACGCTGCGACTGCCCGTGCACAAGTTCGGGGTACAAGGGTACCCCTACTCTAGTACACCGACATATGCTGATTATGCTAATTACATTGTTGCTAAATTTATACCACCTAGTTTCACATACCAGCAAAAGAACAAGTTTTTCTATGATTTAAGACATTACTTTTGGGATGACCCACATCTTTATAAAGAAGGAGTAGATGGTGTTATTAGGTGTTGTGTACCTGAGCATGAACAAGAACAGATCTTACGCAAGTGTCACTCGGAAGCTTATGGAGGACACCACGTTGGAGATAGAACTGCACATAAGGTATTGCAATCCAGTTTTTATTGGCCTACTCTCTTCAAGGATGCCCGTAAGTTCGTCTTATCTTGTGATGAATGTCAAAGAATTGGTAATATTTGTATACGTCAGGAAATGCCTATGAATTATTCACTTGTTATTGAACCATTTGATGTTTGGGGCTTTGATTATATGGGACCTTTTCCTACCTTTAATGGATATACACATATTTTAGTTGTTGATTACGTTACTAAGTGGGTAGAAGTTGTTCCAACTAGTAGTGTTGATCATAACACCTCTATTAAGATGCCTAAAGAAGTTATTTTTCTGAGGTTTGGGGTCCCTAGATATTTAATGACTGATGGTGGTTCACATTTTATTCATGGTGCTTTCTGTAAAATGCTTGCTAAGTATGATGTTAATCATAGGATTGCATCTCCTTATCACCCACAGTCTAGTGGTCAAGTAGAATTGAGTAATAGAGGACTCAAATTAATTTTGCAAAAGACTGTTAATAGATCTAGAAAGAATTGGTCCAAGAAACTTGATTATGCATTATGGGCCTATAGAACTGCATATAAAAATCCTATGGGTATGTCTCCGTATAAAATGGAGAACCCAAGCGTATGAGAATTCCAAATTGTTTAAAGAAAAAGTTAAAAGATGGCATGACAAAAGGATACAAAAGCGTGAGTTTGATGTTGGTGATTATGTATTGCTATACAACTCTTGTTTAAGATTTTTTGCAGGAAAACTTCTCTCTAAATGGGAAGGTCCTTACGTTATCGAGGAGGTCTATCGTTTCGGTGCCATAAAAATCAACAACTTCGAAGGCACAAATCCTAAGGTGGTGAATGGTCGAAGAATCAAACAGTATATCTCAGGTAATCCTATAAATGTTGAAACCAATGTTATTGAAACCGTAACCCCGGAGGAATACATAAGGGACACTTTCCGGAACGTTTCAGACTCCGAAAAGGAATATGTATGTGGTACGGTAAGTAAATCGACTCCAAAACAGTTCTAATGGAAATTTTTCTCCGTTTTGGAATATTTAGAAAAATAAGAAGCAGTCCGGGAAGGACACGAGGGCTCCACGAGGGTGGAGGGCGCGCCATACCCCCCTGGGCGCGCCCCCCTGCCTCGTGGGCACCTCGTGCGCTCTCCAGACTCCGTTTTCTTGCACGTTACATATTTTGGTCGGTAAAAATTCATTATATAATCTCCCGGAGGTTTTGACTCCTGTATCACGCAATTGTCCTTTGTTCTTGTTTCGAGCTGTTTTTCTGACAGATCTAGATCATCATGACGTCTCCAAGTGCCCCCAAGGACAAGTTTTTTGAGAAGGTCATCAACCCCTACCTCGCGGAAGTGCTGCAACACCCTCAAACCATTGAGATGCATGAGGGGGTGATGCACATCTGTGATGTTGAGGGACCAAGGAGGACCGGAAGCATGGAGACAAGGCTCGAGGGAATGGAGCAACAAGTTTTCAAGTGCTAGGAGATGGTGGAACACGGACTCAACGCCAACCATATGATGATCGCAGAGTTCACCAACAACCACAAGCTGGATGCCAAGAACATTATGGAGACCATCTTCAAGCTTCACGAGAAGATCGAGCACCTCCAAGCCCAAATCTATGACCTGCAAAACAAAAACTGTGAGTATGAATATAGATTCAAGAGGATGAGTTTGGCTGCAGATTTCAGGATCCCGGAGACTCGTTCATCCTTCTATGATGGTGAGCCTATGCCTTGGAAGATGGACGACAAGCCTACTTCATCAACAACCCCGTCACCACCACTTCCGAGAAAGGAGACATAATCATATGGGTATGGGCACTCCCCTTGGCAACTGCCAAGCTTGGGGGAGGTGCCACGGTATCGTATCACCATCACACTCCTATCTTTACCATTTTCTTAGTTCGATCCTTTTAGTAATATCTTGATCTAGTAGAATAAAGTTTTTGGTATGATCTAGTTTTGAGTTTTGCTTTATGATCCCTTCATGTAATCGAGTCCGTGAGCTATATAATAAAGATTAGTGTTGAGTCAAGGGCTTGATGATTTTGCTATGATCTTGAGTGAATAAAAGAAAAGAGAAAGAATAAAAGAAATAAAAGAGATCATATGGATCTTATGGAGAGTAATGAGCTCACATATAAAGAGTATGATGAATAAAAGTTGTTGAGAGTTGACAAACATAGTTTTGGTCATCATTGCAATTAATAGGAAGTAATAAAGAAAGAGAGGTCTTCACATATAAATACACTATCTTGGACATCTTTTATGATTGTGAGCACTCATTAAAATATGACATGCTAAAGAGTTGACGTTGGACAAGGAAGACAACGTAATGGGTTATGTTTTCTTACATCTGAGATAAATTATATTGTCATGGATCATCCAACATGATTGAGCTTGCCTTTCCCCTAATGCTAGCCAAATTCTTTGCGCCAAGTAGAGATACTACTTGTGCTTCCAAATATCCCTAAACCCAGTTTTGCCATGAGAGTCCACCATATCTACCTATGGATTGAGTAAGATCCTTCAAGTAAGTTGTCATCGGTGCAAGCAATAAAAATTGCTCTCTAAATATGTATGATTGATTGGTGTGGAGGAAATAAGCTTTATACGATCTTGTGATGTGGAAGAAATAAAAGCGACGGACTGCATAATAAAGGTCTATATCACAAGTGGCAATATAAAGTGACATTCTTTCGCATTAAGATTTTGTGCATCCAACCATAAAAGCGCATGACAACCTCTGCTTCCCTCCGCGAAGGGCCTATCTTTTACTTTTATCTTTTTTTGAATTTTCACCGGGGGGAGAGTTTTCCCCACCTGAATATATTAACCAGAGGGGAAAAACCCCGATGATTACAAGCAGCCGTAAGGCGCCACACACCAACACACACAGAGATACATGGGGGGGGGGGCGATATGATTTTACTTTTATCTTCTACCTTATATAAGAGTCATGGTGATCTCCACCTTTCCTTTTACATTTTATCCTTTGGCAAGCACAATATGTTGGAAAGATCGTGATATATATAGCTAATTGGATGTGAGTCTTCATGAACAATTATTGTTGACATTACCCTTGAGGTAAAACATTGGGATGCAAAATTATAAGCCCCTATCTTTCTCTGTGTCCGATTAAAACATCATACCCATAAATATTGCGTGAGTGTTAGCAATTGTGAAAGACTATATGATAGTTGAGTATGTGGACTTGCCAAAAAGCTCTTATATTGACTCTTTCCTATGTTATGATAAATTGTAATTGCTTCAATGACCGAGATTATAGTTTGTTAGTTTTCAATAAAGTTTATGATTCATACTTGTAATTGTGATTGAATTGTTACTCTAGCATAAGAGATCATATGACAATAATTATATAAGCTGATGTTCTAAGAATGATCATGATGCCCTCATGTCCGTATTTTATTTTTATCGACACCTCTATCTCTAAAGATGTGGACATATTTTAGGATTTCGGCTTTCGCTTGAGGACAAGCGAGGTCTAAGCTTGGGGGAGTTGATACGTCCATTTTGCATCATGCTTTTATATCGATATTTATCCATTATGGGTTGTTACTACACATTATGTCACAATACTTATGCCTATTCTCTCTTATTTTACAAGGTTTACATAAAGAGGGAGAATGTCGGCAGCTGGGATTCTGGGCTGGAAAAGGACCAAATATTAGAGACCTATTCTGCACAGCTCGAAAAGTCCTGAAACTTCACGAAAGTTATTTTCAGAATATACATAAAATACTGAGTGCAAGAAGTACCAGAGGGGGGCCACTCACCAGCCACGAGGGTGGGGGCGCGTCGTACCCCCTGGGCGTGCCCCTGCATCGTTGGCCCCCTGGTGGCCCTCCGATGCCCATCTTCTGCTATATGGAGTCCTTCGTTGAGGAAAAAATCATAAGAAAGCTTTCGGGATGAGACTCCGCTGCCATGAGGTGGAACCAATCTAGGGCTCCGGCGGAGCTGTTCTGCCGGGGAAACTTCCCTCCGGGAGGGGGAAATCATCACCAACGATCCTCTCATTGGGAGGGGGTCAATCTCCATCAACATCTTCACCAACACCATCTCCTCTCAAACCCTAGTTCATCTCTTGTATCCAATTCTTATCTCTAAGTCTGGGATTGGTACCTATAGGTTGCTAGTAGTGCTGATTACTCCTCGTAGTTGATGCTAGTTGGTTTATTCGGTGGAAGATCATATGTTCAGATCCTATATGCATATTAATACCCCTCTACTTATGAACATGAATATGCTTTGTGAGTAGTTACGTTCGTTCCTGAGGACATGGGAGAAGTCTTGCTATTAGTAGTAATGTGAATTTGGTATTCGTTCGATATTTTGATGAGATGTATGTTGTCTCTCCTCTAGTGGTGTTATGTGAACGTCGGATACATGACACTTCACCATTATTTGGGCCTAGAGGAAGGCATTGGGAAGTAATAAGTAGATGATGGGTTGCTAGAGTGACAGAAGCTTAAACCCTAGTTTATGCGTTGCTTCGTAAGGGGCTGATTTGGATCCATATGTTTCATGCTATGGTTAGGTTTACCTTAATACTTCTGTTGTAGTTGCGGATGCTTGCAATGGGGGTTAATCATAATTGGGATGCTTGTCCAAGTAAGGACAGCACCCAATTACTGGTCCACCCTGTCGGATTTCAGGTTTCGGTAGACCCTTGAGGTTCGAACACTGGGGTGCGCGCGGAGATTTCGCCTCCTACCAACCTGCACCCCTCCGCCTCGCTAAGATCTAAGCTGTGGAAAGAACAACACAAGAGACACAGGGTTTATACTGGTTCGGGCCACCGTTGAGGTGTAATACCCTACTCCAGTGTGTGGTGTGGTGGATTGCCTCTTGGGCTGATGATGAGGAACAATACAAGGAAGAACAGCCTCGTGAGGGTCTGTTCTTGGCTGGGGCGATGAACTGGTGGGAGCAGTTCAGTCACCCTCCTCTCTCTCTCTCCCTTCTATCATTTGTCCTGATCCCCCTTGCCCTGTGGGTGGCTGGTCCTATTTATAGAGGCCCTGGTCCTCTCCCCAAATATCGAGCGGGAAGGGAGCCAACAATGGCGGGCTAATTTGAAGGGGGACAGCTAGTACTAGCTATCCTGACAAAAGTAGTCTTCGCCTGCACAAAGCTCTGGTGGTGACGCCGTCTTGGGCTCCACGATGACCTCCGTCTTGCAGTCCTCCTGGTCTTGGTCTTGTGGCACCGAAATGGCAACCTTTGCCTGACGCCTCGGTACTCCGCGGCTGCGCTTGCCCCCTTTGCACCAAAGAGGAAAGGAGGACACTGCGCGGGCTGGCACCCGCCTGGCGCCTTTGGTCGTCATGGCTTGCGTTACGGGCACCTCGTGAGGTACCCCGCCTTGATCTCTCCGCCTCCTCGCGAGCCAGCCTGATGAGGCCGTGCCTGAGGAAGCTCCGTGTCGTCTGCCCCACGAGGCTTGGCCCCTCGCGAGGCTCTTGGGTCTGTGTTGATCAAGATGGGCCATGCTGGGCCCCCCTTTGAGCCACGCTGCAGGCCGCAGCCAGGCAAGTCTGGGGACCCCCGTTCCCAGAACGCCGACAGTAGCTCCCGGGCCCAAGGCGCGCCCGGACTTGGCCGTGCAGGGAGGCGGAAGGGAAAGAGCGAAGCGCCGCGGGCCCTAACAGCCTGCGGCCTTGGGCGCCGCGTGGCGGTTGATTGGACGTGGGTGGCACTGTTCCCCCATGCCCCCCTTATTTTGCGCCATGCTAGGCGAACTCGTAGTTGTACACAGCCACTCCCCCTTCTGTTGCTCGAGCGCCCTCTGTCCTTCCTCCGCTCGAACTGCAGCTTCTGTTTTCAACCCAATCTCGAGCCTTCCCCCCTTCCCATCACCATGGCTTCGACGAAGAAGGGAAGAGGGAAGAAACCCGTGCCTCCGCCTTGTCCGCCGTCGTTGGCGGCCCCCGCTGAGGGCTTAGGCAATGTTAGCTTGGCTCTGGCCACTATCTTCAATGAATGCGGGAGGACGACGGCCTGACCCGCGTCCCACTTCTCCATCGACAGGATAGTCACCGAGGTCCCATATTTTTCCGACGCCCTGTGGGCGGGTCTGGTTCCTCCCTTTTCTGATTTCTTCAATGCCGTGCTTTCCCACTATCAGATCCACATGATGCATCTGGGTCCTGAATCCATCACCCTCCTTTCGGTCTTCGCCTTTGTTTGCGAGGCTATGATGGGCATCCTTCCTTCGGTTGCCTTGCTGCGCCACTTCTTCTCGTTGCGCCTTGTCGACCCTACCCAATGCTGGGCGTGCGTGAGCTTCGTTGCCGCGTCTGAGACAGCAGCCTCTGGGATTGACTTCAAGCTCCCCCTGCCCGCAGCTGGATTCCGCGAGCGGTGGCTGTATGTGGACACAGGGGTGCCCAGCCCCCTACTATCGGAGCCAACTTTGCCTGCTGTCCCCAATTCGGGCTGGGGCCAGGAGACGCTTTAGAGCCCCCGGCTCGTCTTCGTCTGGCACCGCTTCGCGTTCTTGAGGTTGCTCGGCGTGACAGCGCCCAAGGTGGTGAAGGAGTTCCTGCTACGTCGCGTTGCTCCTCTCCAACGCCACTCCCGCCGGATGTGGGCCTTCAGTGGGCGCGATGATCGTATGAGGCTCCAGGAAGAGGACCTGACTCCTGAAGTGCTGAGGACAGCGCTCTTGACCCTGACCGGGGACCCCAACCCTGGCAGCATCCAGCAGGGAGGGGCTTTGCTGTACCTCTGCCAGAGCAGGGGCGATTTTGTGAAGCAGATGCCTATCTTTGATGAGTGGGGGTCGCGCCCCGCCGGCCTCCAAGGGCCTCGCGAGAACCCAATGGTGGTGACTGCCCTTCCAGTCGGCCAAGGCGGCTCTTCCTCGAGCGGCGGAGCAGGGAGGCAAGAGGCGCCAGAGGCCGAGGGGGCTCCCGGCGGGGTGACGGCGTCGGGCGATGCTCATGAGGGAGCAGCTCTCGGGGCCCGTGCCACTGAGGCTGAGGGTGACGAGCAGCTTCCCTCAGCGCCTGCGACTGAGGCCCCTGAGGCTGCAGCTGCTTCCCTTGGCGAGGAGATTGGCAGCGCGCATCAGGCAGGCGCCCCTGACGCAGATCGCCTTGACGCTCCGTCTTCATCGCAGGTTGATCCCTGCGCCCAACTCTTGGGCCGCTTCCGCGTGGACTTTGAGGCCCTCCGGAAGAGAAGGGAGGCCCTGGGCGACGATTATCCTTGTCGCCTGCTGAAGCGTAGGAAGTACTTTGCCACTGATGAGTAAGCCTTCTCCTTTCCTAGCTCCCGATCCTTCTGTTGCTTTTACTGACCCTTGCTGTCCAGGCCCCTTCCAGCCGAGCTTGCGGAGACGGCTGAGGTGCCGCCCCCCTTGGCTTTGCCCGCTCCATCGTCCTCAAGTGCCCCGAGCAGCAGAGCCCTTGTGGTGAGGGCGATCGAAGAGGCGGACCGTCCCGAGGCGCATCGTGGCCCTGCGCACCTCGCGATCCTCTTCCGCAGGCCTTCTCGTGGCATAGCCAGCCTGCCGTGGGCTTCTCGCCTGGTCGTGGACTGCGATTGGCTGAGGCGCTCCCTGCGCTCTTCTCCTGGGGACGGGCTGGCTCTAGGCCGGGCTTCTGGCGCGGCATGCCCGGCCGTCGCGAGGGTGCCAGCCCCCAGCTCCCAGCCCGGAGGGGGAGTGCTGATTCGTGGCCCCCGGCGCTTGCTTGGGGCAGATGATGGTGTGGAAGACGTGCTCGAGCGCGCTCGGGGGCGTCGCGCTCTCCGCCAAGGATTCCTTCGAAGGGCGGCTGACGCGGTAAGCTTGCTTGGTGAGGAGCTTGCTGATGAAGACACGCGCCTTGAGGCCGAGGGCCTGCGCCTGGCCGCAGAGAGGCGCGCGCTGGAGGGCGCCATCGCCCTTGCGCGCCGTCAGCGCGATCTTGACGAGGCAGAGGCCAAGGCGTCGCTGGTGGCCTCTCGGGAGGCCCGATCTTGGGCCGCTGAGGAGGCCCGGGAAGCCGACCAGCGGCGAAAGGCGGTGGAGGAGCGGGCTCAGCAGAGCTCCAGAAGCGTGAGGAGGCGCTGACGCTGGAAGCCGCCGAACGTACCCGCGAGTACGAGCGTCTGGAGACGAGGGAGCGCTTGGTGACGCAGGCGGAGGATGATTGCGCTGCACAGGAAGCCCGTGTCCTGGAGGAGGTCGGACGTCGGGTGGCGATGGCGCATTTGAACCTCGAGCACGAGTTCGAGGAGAAGCTGGGGTTGATCCGGGCCGAGGCTGAAGGCAGGACTGCTGCCTTGAGAGCCAAGCTGGAGGAGGCGACACGGCGGGCCGATGCTTTCCGGGCCGCCCTTGAGGTGGCGCAAGGTGATTTAACCACTTCCCATGCCGAGGTGCTCCTTCTTCGCCAGCGGGTGGAGGAGGCTGAGGCCGTCGCGCGCCAGAATGCGGATGAGATACGTCAGCGGTGGATCCTGGAGCATGAGCACGGCCCCATGCTCACCACGCTCCGGGAGAGAGCCAACACAGCCTTGGGAAACATCTGCGAGGTGGCTGTTGGCGAGCCGCATGCAGTCAACTACGCTGGCAATTTTCAGTTCTTCACTGACGTGGTGACGCAGCTGGAGGTGCGGTCGGTCAGGGCTGACAGGTTGGTGGAGGAGAGGAGCCGTGCCCTGCTCGGGCGTGCCTTTTCTCGCGTCTTCAGCCATCTCCGGAACATGGATCCCCACTTCGATTTCGACGCCGCCATCGCCCCAGTCCCCCAGGCCGTCTGAGGCGACCTGGCGCACTGGGTGGATGACAATGTGGATGCTCTTATCAGGGCCTTCGCTTCAGACAACGACGACGTGATCGTAGCTGCCGACGAGGGGGGTGTGGTGAACGGCTCTGACGCCGCTGGCGGCGACGCGGACAGCGATGGCGAGTTCAGCGACGCCAGCAACGGCTCGGGTGGTGCTCTTGAGGATGCATTGGGGGATTTATCCGACTGATTGTGCATCGTTCCTGCTTCCTCACCCTGCATGAATAGAACTCGGGTTTTGGCCTGATGGCTGTGAGAGCATTCTGGAGGGGGAGCCCCTCATGTAAAACTTGTGTTCATCGTATTAGTAGACGCTACATTGCCCATGCGCCCGCGCCAAGTGGTTGGCTTAAGCGACGCGCTAGTCGGCTAGTTTACCTTTGTCCCGTGCTGGCCCTGAGGTAGCCTGTGGGAGGTTGTGGTGTCCCGAGTGTTCCCTGAGTGGATCCGTAGGACCTGCAGTTAAACACCTTCCTGAGAGGACGCAGCGGCGGCAGTCTGGGCTGCGCGCAAGCTAGGCCTGACCCGGCTCGCGAGGGGCTCACGAGGGGAGGCAGCTGAGGCGAAGTGGTAACCAAAATGCGAGAAATTGCTCGAACGAGACTAAGCACCCCTTCCCCGAACACACGCAAATCTCAAATTCGAATCCAACTTGAATCCAGCGGGGGAAAGCGACAACCAAAGGGAAAAGCAACGAAAGCAGACAAAAGGCCGCGTCCGGCACCTAATCTAGTCTTGGACGTCTTCTCACCAGCGCGGAGCTAAGTGCTGCCACTGGGCGTGGGAGGGAGCCCCAGGGCCTAAGGCCGGCACCCCTGAGACTCCGGGGCGTGTACAGCCCTACTCATTATTACGTGAGAGTGTCACGGGGCGGCGAGCTTCAAAGGCATTGGGCCTTCTTCACAGGTACTGGCCTTGCTTCATATCGCCAGATGAGGGCCCCGCCTTGCGCCACACTCTAGTGCCATCAACGATGACTAGAAACCAGGACGCCGCCGATGGGGTAGAGCGGTCGCCAGCGGTTCCCCCGACGACCATGGGTCCTCCGCCAGGGGCAGGCCCTGAGGCACCTCCCCAGCAGAGGGCCTACCTCCTGAGAACACCTTGCTCCGAATGCCACGGTGGTGATGTCGGATCTCGGCCCCTCTCCCGCAGCCCCCTGCGCCCTCCTCCCGAGGGGTAGGAGACTGTGGGAGCGGGGCAGCTGCTCGCTGTGGCGATCTGCACCTCCTGCGTTCCATGGTTAGCGTATGCCTGCTCCTGAAGAATTAGCGGTACCCGATAATCGTTGCCTCCAGCGTGGCCAGTGGGACCGTCCCGGGGCTCCTGGAAAGGCTCAGCTTCTCGCGCCTCGTCCCCCCAGCTTGGGCTGAGGAGCGAGCCTTGTTCGCTCTCGTGAGGGTGTCCTTGGTCCATCATGAGGGGCACGTACTCCTCTGGCACCGTCATCCCGAAGGCCACGATGTAGTGCTCCGCGTGCCACGCGGTCCTGCCTGACGCGCCCACCGTGGGGTGGCAGCGCGGCTGTCCACTGGGGCCGCGGGTCACATCGAGTCCTTCTTCTTCGCGGACCGGGAGCGGGGGCAGCGCCGCCGCCGATCCGGTGCTGATAGCTTCGCTGGCGTTGGAGTAGCCTTGGAGCCCGCGGGCGCGCGCGGAGCCCCCGCGCGGGCCGCCCTGGGCTTGAGATGGGAGCTGGGTGCAGAAGGGGTGAGCCCCCGAGGCGGCGAAGCCCAGGAGCTCTGCCACCCGCTCCAGCAGCACGTCGCGGCCGCCCTCCAGCAGCCTGCACTGTAGCAGCTCTCGGGCCACCGTGAGTGCGGCCCTCGAGTTCGCCTGCTCCCGGCGGGTGTACGGTGTCATGGTCGCGGCGTGATTGGAGGCCCTTGCTGCCGACCGTGCCTGCCGCGGTGTGAGAGCTGTCGAAGCCTATCCGCATCGCCCGCGGCCCGTAGCGCCCTGCGGACCGCGAGCTGCCTGGGGCACGGGGTCGCCCGAGGCGAGCGGCTCTGCGTGGGCGGGCCACGCCGCCCATGGATCTGGGTTGCCCGCCTGGTCGCCGGACATGGTGATGACGACGCGACGGGGCACGAAGTGGTAGAAGGTGGATTCCGGCGCACCCCTACCTGGCGTGCCAAATGTCGGATTTCGGGTTCTGGCAGACCCTTGAGGTTCGAACACTAGGGTGCGCGCGGAGATTTCGCCTCCTACCTACCTGCACCCCTCCGCCTCGCTAAGATCTAAGCTGTGGAAAGAACAACACAAGAGACACAGGGTGTATACTGGTTCGGGCCATCGTTGAGGTGTAATACCCTACTCCAGTGTGTGGTGTGGTGGATTGCCTCTTGGGCTGATGATGAGGAACAATACAAGGAAGAACAGCCTCGCGAGGGTCTGTTCTTGGCTGGGGCGATGAACTGGTGGGAGGAGTTCAGTCACCCTCCTCTCTCTCTCTCTCTCCCTTCTATTGTTGGTCCCGATCCCCCTTGCCCTGTGGGTGGCTGGTCCTATTTATAGAGGCCCTGGTCCTCTCCCCAAATATCGAGCGGGAAGGGAGCCAATAATGGCGGGCTAATTTGAAGGGGGACAGCTAGTACTAGCTATCCTGACAAAAGTAGTCTTCGCCTGCACAAAGCTCTGGTGGTGACGCCGTCTTGGGCTCCACGATGACCTCCGTCTTGCAGTCCTCCTGGTCTTGGTCTTGTGGCACCAAAATGGCAACCTTTGCCTGACGCCTCGGTACTCCGCGGCTGCGCTTGCCCCCTTTGCACCAAAGAGGAAAGGAGGACACTGCGCGGGCTGGCACCCGCCTGGCGCCTTTGGTCGTCATGGCTTGCGTCACGGGCACCTCGTGAGGTACCCCGCCTTGATCTCTCCGCCTCCTCGCGAGCCAGCCTAATGAGGCCGTGCCTGAGGAAGCTCCGTGTCATCCGCCCCGCGAGGCTTGGCCCCTCGCGAGGCTCTTGGGTCTGTGTTGATCAAGATGGGCCATGCTGGGCCCCCCTTTGAGCCACGCCGCAGGCAGGCAAGTCTGGGGACCCCCGTTCCCAGAACGCCGACACACCCACATATCAAATTATCAAAGTACCGAACGCTAATCGTATGAACGTGATGAAAACTAGCTTGACGATAATTCCCATGTGTCCTCGGGAGCGCTTTCTTCTATATAAGAGTTTGTCCAGGCTTGTCCTTTGCTACAAAAAGGATTGGGCCACCTTGCTGCACTTTATTTACTTTTGTTACTTGTTGCTCGTGACAAATTATCTTCTCACAAAACTATCTGTTACCTATAATTTCAGTGCTTGCAGAGAATACCTTGCTGAAAATCGCTTATCATTTCCTTCCGCTCGTCGTTGGGTTCGACACTCTTACTTATCGAAAGGACTACGATAGATCCCCTATACTTGTGGGTCATCACGCCGCCTCCTTTTTCCAGGCAGCATCACGGGCTTCACAGGCCGCCTGGTACCTGGCTTCCTCCTCCGCCACCTACTTCTTGAACGCCACTTCCCTGGCTTTCTCAGTCGGCGGCAGCGACTTCCACAGACAAAGATTGTACTGGCCCCAAAACCAATCCAAAGTTGGGGGGTCCAGTGCAACCTCGTCAGGCGGCGCGTAGGGGTCCTCATCGCTGCTAATCGAGTGAGCGTCCTCGGGGGGCGGTGACTCCTCGTCGGCGCGTGGGCAGACCGGCGGCGCCATGGCAGAGATTTGAGAGAGAGAGAGAGAGGGCGAGCGAGGGGAGGATGTAGATGAGAATGTAGGCAGGACGACATGAGCAAGGTAGTACTTATTGGTGGCCGGAATCTAGATCGACGGGGATAGTACACACGCCGGTCGCCGGAATTTACGAGTACTGTAGTTTGAATTACACACAATTCCCGCAGCAAAATCCGTGTGTGAACATAATAGCTGACGGTTTCCAATACAAAACTGTGGCCGATTAATGATCCCCGGCACTCACCTACCAAACATCGAGCCGCGAGATAGAGTGCCAGTCGTGTGGGGGCTAGTTGCTTGCCAAATCTTTACATTTTCTTTTTTGAACACCAGATATTTACATCGTCTGATGATTTTTTAATTCGTATACAAGTACACAAAAATATGATTTTTCAAACCGTTATGGTTTGGCGTTGCATGTAGATGTAGTTCAAATTTGAATTACAGTCATTAGATGGTTAGAAAATCACTTAAATGTCTTTAAAATGTCAAATGACCCCTGGAATTTTCCAAAATTTCACATGACAGTTGTATTAGTGCACGTTAAACTTAGAAAAAATTTAAATGTCGTAAGAGGAAGCTATCTCCCGTTCGTCATCAAACATGCATTGTTCCCTCTCGGAACCATGAACCTTCTAGTGAGTTGCTCCGGTTTGTGTGGGGTGTGTGTCCAAACTTTCGTCAAACAGGCCAATTTTTTTGTCACATCATCTTGGTGGAATGACATTAAATCAAGCAAAGTTTCATGTTTTTCTGATCATTTTTTTAATTTTTTGGAATTAAAATGCCATGGCACTCCATGCATGTGCCCATGCCTTGAAACCAATATGTTTGAAAATTCCGTCTAATTTACTGCACATGGAATTAACTCGCACACAAGTACACAAAAATATGATTTTTCAAACCGTTACGGTTAGGCGTTGCATGTAGATGTAGTTCAAATTTGAATTACGGTCATTAAATGGTTAGAAAATCACTTAAATGTATTTAAAAGGTCAAATGACCCCTGAAATTTTCCAAATTCTCACATGACAGTTGTAATAGTGCATGTTAAACGTAGAAAAATATTTGAAGGCCGTAAGAGGAAGCTATCTCCCGTTCGTCATCAAACATGCATTGTTCCCTCTCGGAACCACGAACCTTCTAGTGAGTTGCTCCGGTTTGTGAGGGGTGTGTGTCCAAACTTTCGTCAAATAGGCCAATTTTTTACCACATCATCTTGGTGGCATGACATTAAATCAAGCAAGGTTTCATGTTTTTCTGATCATTTTTAATTTTTTTGGAATTAAAATGCCATGGTACTCCATGCATGTGCCCATGCCTTGAAACCAATATGTTTGGAAATTCCTTCTAATTTACTGCACATGAAATTAACTCGCACACAAGTACACAAAAATATGATTTTTCAAACTGTTTTGGTTAGGAGTTGTATGTATATGCAATTCAAATTTGAATTACGGTCATTAAATGGTTAGAAAACCACTTAAATGTCTTTAAAAGGTCAAATGACCCCTGAAATTTTCCAAATTTTCAAATGACCCCTGAAAACCACTTAAATGTCTTTAAAAGGTCAAACGTAGAAACAAATTGAAGGCCGTAAGAGGAAGCTATCTCCCGTTCGTCATCAAACATGCATTGTTCCCTCTCGGAACCACAAACCTTCTAGTGAGTTGCTCCAATTTGTGAGGGGTGTGTCTCCAAACTTTCGTCAAACATGCCAATTTCTTTACCACATCATCTTGGTGACATGACATTAAATCAACCAAGGTTTCATGTGTTTATGATTTTTTTTCTTTTTTGGAATTAAAATGCCATCTCACTCCATGCATACGTCTGCATGTGTCCATGTCGCGAGACAAATATGTTTGAAAATTCCTTCTAATTTACTACACATGGAATTAACTCGCACACAAGTACACAAATATGATTTTTCAAACCGTTTTGGTTAGGCGTTGCATGTAGATGTAGTTCAAATTTGAATTACGGTCATTAAATGGCTAGAAAATCACTTAAATGTCTTTAAAAGGTCAAATGACCCCTATAATTTTCCAAAATTTCACATTATAGTCGTAGTAGTGCATGTTAGACGTAGAAAAAATTGAAGGCCGTAAGAGGAAGCTATCTCCCGTTCGTCATCAAACATGCATTGTTCCCTCTCGGAACCACGAGCCTTCTAGTGAGTTGCTCCGGTTAGTGAGGGGTGTGTGTCCAAATTTTTGTCAAACATGCCAATTTCTTTAGCACATCATCTTGGTGGCATGACAAAACATCAACCAAGGTTTCATGTGTTTCTGATATTTTTTTTGTTTTTTGGAATTAAAATGCCATGTCACTCCATGCATACGTATGCATGTGTCCATGTCGTGAGACAAATATGTTTGAAAATTCCTTCTAATGTACTGCACATGGAATTAACTCGCACACAAGTACACAAATATGATTTTTCAAACCGTTTTGTTTAGGCGTTGCATGTAGATGTAGTTCAAATTTGAATTACTGTCATTAAATGGCTAGAAAATCACTTAAATGTCTTTTAAGGTCAAATAACCCCTAGAATTTTCCAAAGTTTCACATTACAGTTGTAGTAGTGCACGTTAGACATAGAAAAAAATTGAATGCCGTAAGAGGAAGCTTTCTCCCATTCGTCATCAAACATGCATTGTTCCCTCTCGGAACCACGAGCCTTCTAGTGAGTTACTCTTTTGTGTGCCCAAATTAGCAAGCGATGTTAAATTATGCAATGATGTACTCGGAGAAATTTCTACCAAAATTTGAATTATCAAACTCATCCCATGCGCGCAAAGCATAAGAATCGTTTGCGATGCACACAATCATTCAAAGTAAATGGTCCGACGGCACCGCGCGCAAAGTTTCCCTCCACATTTCCAAAATTTTGGCCTACCGCCAAAATATCTACCCCGCCGCCCCTTCCCCACCCCTTTTCTCCCCGGCCACAAGTCACATTTCCCCTCTTTCCTCCTTCCTTCCTTGCTAAGCTATAGACGCTTCCTCGCTCTCACCGTCTCGCATCCTACCGCTGGGGTTGCCATGGTCTTCTTCAAAGACCTCTCTAGCGGTTCCTCCTCCGGCGACGACTCCTTCACCACCTGGGTATGCCTCTCCTCTCTCTCGGGCTATGACTTGGAATGAAGGATTTTTACCCGGCAGTCGATTTGAGTCATTTCTTCCTCTTGTAGCTCCCTAGGACCATCAGTGGCAACGAATGGAGCGGGGTGGCTGAAGATCTATCTGCTTGTTGTCACCATCAATCTCCATGTGTGAAGCTAGTTGCGTTTGAATCTGTGGATGGTGGGAGGAAGTTTCTAGCATGTGAAGAGAAGGTTAGACCCTCTTTCGTTGTTAAAAATCATTTGTTAGATGTGATTCACACACTGTCACAGTCCCAACCCATTCATACCACACCTTCAGCCAAACGCATCCTAAGATAGTGTCACAGTTTGTGCCTAGTATCTTAAATTGTTGCCATATCATCAGCTGTGCCGTTAGAAAATTATTTGGCATCGCTTCAGCAGTTTGTGCAACCAAATTTGGTCCACACATCCAAGCAGCCAAGCAGTAAAATACTAAATCTTTATGGCCCGAAGGAACTAGGCATCGGAGCAACTATGTGCTCCGGAGTCCGGGTCCCTGATTTTTTTCCGCTGCATCGGCTCACCAGTGCAGGGCACTAGTGCGAGATGTAGCAACAGTTGTGTTTACCCCAGTTTTGGCATACATAGTGGACGGTCTTAGTGCTATTAGTTCTATGTGCATCAGCCGCTGGAAGGTTGCTCCTTTGTTGCGCAGTCCAAATGGCATGCAAGTGTAGCAGTATACCCCGCATGGGGTTAAGAAAGCTGTCTTCTCCACATATTCCACTGCCATCTTGATCTGGTGGTATCCTGAGAACGCATCCAGGAAGCACAACAGGTCACACTCCGCGGTGGAGTCGACAATCTGGTCGATGCGCGGCAGCGGAAACGGGTCTTGAGGGCAATCCTTGTTGAGGTTTGTGAAGTCGACACACATGCGTTCCTTTCCTCCTTTCTTCAGCACAACGACTAGGTTTGCCAGCCACTTCAGGTACCGGACCTCGCGAATGACACATGCTGCCTCTAGATTACGGGTTTCCTGAACGATGAAGGACTGCTTCTCCGTGGATTGCCGCCTCGCCTTCTGCTTCACAGGGCGCACATTGGAGCACATCCTCAGATGATGTTCAATTACTCCTCTTGGGACCCCAACTAGCTGCTTCGGCTCCCAGGCGAATACTTCCTTGTTCGCTCGCAGGAAGCCCACCAACTCCTTCTCTTGATCTGGGGCAAGGTCGGCGCCTATGATAAAGGTAGCGGCAGAGGCCCCGTCCACGTCAACTACTATCTGCTTCGTCTTGGCTTGACCTTGAGTGAACAACTGCTTCTTCTTGGTCGGTGCAGCCCCCTTGGCCCTGGGCACGGCCTTGCCGGCCGGGCAAGTTGCCGCCGTGGCCCTGAAGGCTAGCTTGAGGGCCACGATAGCTTCCTTGGCGTCCCCGGCCATGGTAAGGACGCCATTGCTTCTTGGCATCTTCATGAGGTTGTAGGCAGGATGGGTCGCTGACATGAACTGGGCCAGCGCCGGGTACCCGAGGATGGCGTTATACGGGAACCCGATGCGGGCGATGTCGAAGTCGATTAGCTCGGTGCGGTAGTGTCGCGCATGCGAAAAGTCACGAGGAGATGGATTTGCCCCAGGGGGTTGGAGGAGCCGCCGCTGACTCCGGGAGAAGGACCGGCTGGGACGGAGCCGCTCGAGCGGTACGTGAAGGAGACTAAAGGCCACCATAGAGAGCACGTTGAGGGTCTTGGTGATGGCTACAATGCATATGGTCAGGGTGCAAAGCATCGGAAGCACACCCGAACCGACGGTGTTGACTGGGTGACCTCCTAAGTCGAAGATCAGGTCGGCCTTGGGTGCCGCCCACCCCGGGGGAGCCCCTTTCCGTGTGGAGGCGACATCGATATGGTGAAAGAACGGCTTGATATGAAGGTCCGAGGGTGGCACCTGCGAGCCACCAAGGAGAGCCGTGACGACCGGGGGTGCTGGTCCCCCAAAGCGCGCGATGAAGAGGTCGCGCAGCTCCTCCCAAGAGGCCACGGAAGATTCTGGCAGATGGAGGAGCCAGGGGTGCGGCACACCGGCGAGGGCCATTGGGAACCAGTTGGCCATGATCTAGTCATCGCCCCTGGCCTCCAGGACAGCCTCCTCGTACGCCAGCAGAAAGGCCACCAGATCCGCCGCACCATCGTAACGGGGTAACATCTCCGGCTTGAACTTGTGCAACCACTGCACCCGCTGCAAGGAGGGGGTGAAGGTCCGGAGCCCCCCGGCGCCACGGAGGGTGCCTGTCAATTCAGTTGGGGAAGAGGCGGCGTCCATGAGAGTCGGTTGGAGAGGCGAGGCCGTCGAGGGGCGAAGCCTCGGCGCACCCCCTACCTGGTGTCGGTGTCAAAACCGGCGGATCTCGGGTAGGGGGTCCCGAACTGTGTGTCTAGGATTGATGGTAACAGGAGACAGGGGACACAATGTTTACCTAGGTTCGGGCCCTCTCTAAGGAGGTAATACCCTACGTCCTGCTGGATTGACATGGATGAATATGGGTGTTACAAGAGTTGATCTACCACGAGATCGTAATGGCTAAACCCTAGAAGCCTAGCCTATGAATATGGTAATGAGTATATATGTGTTGTTTTTTCCAGACTATCCCCTTCGGTTTATATAGACTCCGAGGGGATCTAGGGTTTAGATGGAGTCGGTTACATGAGAAGGAATCTTCGGTCGCCAAGCTTGCCTTCCACGCTAAGTAGAGTCCAATCCGGAGACGGTGCAGTCTTCGTCCTTCATGTTTTCACAGCCCATCAGTCTGGCCCAAAGGATAATAGGCCGGACGCCCGAGGACCCCTTAGTCCAGGACTCCCTCACCTGGCGCGCCAAATGTTGGATTTCGGGTTCCAGCAAAACCCTTGAGGTTCAAACACTGGGGTGCGCATGAAGATCTCCCCCCTCTCTAGCTCGCACACTCAACGATTTCACGGCCTAGCTTCATAGACCCAAAGAACATGAGACACAAGATTTATACTGGTTCGGGCCACCGTTGTCGTGTAATACCCTACTCCAGTGTGGTGTGGTGGATTGCCCCTTGGGCTGAGGATGAACAGTTACAAGGGAAGAACGGCCTCCTGAGGAGAGGTGTTCGTGTGCCTGGTGACTTGTATGGGGCTATGGATGGAATGGCTCCGATCCAAGATCTGATCCCTAGCTATGGTGGTGGCTAGTCCTATTTATAGAAGCCCTGTTCCTCTTCCCAAATATTGAGCTGGAAGGGATCCCATGACAACCAATTTGAAGGGGGACGGCTAGTACAAGCTATCTTGACAAAAGTAGTTTTCGCCTGCCAAAGGCTCTGTTGGTGACGCCGTCTTGGGCTCCACGGCGACCTCCGTGCTGCCGTCCTGCTGGTCTTGGTCTTGTTGCACCGATATGGAAACCTTTGCCCGATGCCTCGGAACTCCTCGCCTGTGCTTGCCTCCTTAACACCAAAGAGAAAACGAGGACACTATGCGTGCTGGCGCCCGCCTAGTCTTGATCGTCATGGCTTGCATCATTGGAACCTCGCGAGGTTCGCCTTGCCTTGATCTCTTTGCCCCACGCGAGCCATCCTAGTGAGGCCACCCCTCAGGAGGTCTAGCGTCGTCCGCCTCGTGAGGCTTGGCCCCTCGCGAGGGTCTTGGGTGTTTGCTGGTGAAGATGGGCCATACGGGGCTGCTGGAGGAGCCACGCTGCGGGCCGCAGGCAGGCAAGTCTGGGGACCCCCGTTCCCAGAACACCGACAATGGCCCAAGGTGTGGCTCCACCAACGGCCTGGTACGGCCCATCTTCATCAGCAACCACTCAAGACCCTCGCGAGGGGCCAAGCCTCGTGAGCTGGATGACACCAAGGCCTCTCCGGGGGTGGCCTCACTAGGCTGGCTCCCGAGGAGCGGAGATATATATGCAGGAGACACCTCGCGAGGTCCGCATGACTTGAGCCATGACGACTAAGGCCAGGCGGGCGCCAGCTGGCGCAGGGTGCCAGTTTCCTCTTTGGTGCTAAAGGGGCAGGCGCGGGTGAGGGGTCCCGAGGCATCAGGCAAAGGTTTCCATATCGGTGCAACAAGACCAAGACCAGCAGGACGGCAGGACGGAGGTCACCGCGGAGCCCATGGCGGCGTCACCACCAGAGCCTTTGTCAGGCGAAGACCACCTTTTGTCATGATAACTTGTACTAGCTGTCTCCCTTCGAAATTGGCCATTGTGGGATTCCTTCCCGCCTAAAATTTGGGAATAGGACCAGGGCCTCTATAAATAGGGCTAGACACCACCGTAGCCATGGATCGGCTGACCAGGCATCGGCTGACGATAGATCGGCTGATCGGGGACGGATCCTTCAGACCATCCTCAGACACACCAGCTCATCGAGCTCAAGAACACCTCTCCTCAGGAGGTTGTTCATCCTTTGTACTAGTTCATCCTTAGTCCACGAGGCAATCCACCACACCACACTGGAGTAGGGTTACACCCCAACGGTGGCCGGAACCAGCATAAACTCTTTTGTCACTTGTTCCTTGGGTTCGGCGAGCTAGGCCTTGAGATCGTTGCGAGAGTGAGCTAGGGGGAGAGAGATCTTCATGCACACCCCAGAGTTCGAACCTCAAGGGTTGGCCGGAACCCAGAATTCGACATTTGGTGCACCAAGTAGGGGTGCGCTGAAGCCTTTCTTCCGTCGATCCATGCTCCACTGCTCCACCGCATTCATGGCTGACGCTCGTCAAGCCCGTGCTGAGCACCGGGCCACCCTCGCCGCCCGCGTCGCTCAGACGGCGCCCATTGACGGACCTCCCCGCCGTTCTCCATCACCCGCCACCAACGTCGCCACTGGCCCGGCAGCGAACGAGCAACAAGCTTCATCCCTGCACCCCTCCGTGCGGCGGGACAGACGCACCACCACCCCGTCGCTGACTCCGGCCGGCTCATCGTCCCACGCCCGTCGCGCGCCCACGGACGCGCAAGCTGCGCTACTCATTGACGACCTCTACGACGACTGGCTGGACCACATCATTGAGCTCGTCAGCGCTGCCGGGGGCTCTCCTGCACCGTCCCTCTCGCTGCCTCGCCCACCTCCAGCTGTGGGCGACGTAGCTCATGGAGCGCCTCCGCCGCCTTCGCATCAAGACGACACCCTTGCACCAAGACGCGCGGCTCACGGAGCGCCTCCACCGCCTCCGTGTCAAGATGGTGCCCTCGCACCAAGACGCGCGGTCCTGCGGCGTGACCCACCATGCCGGGCGCCCGTGCATAAGGAAGCTGCGAAGAAGTCCCGAGGCCACAAGAAAACGCTCCTACGCTCCCAGCACCACCGCATCAGGACCGCGTGCTAACTGCAGCGATGGCACATGAATACCAGGACTGGGCTCCGCCTTCGCGACGGGCTCCGGTGACCACAGCAGGCTACCGCGCCTTCACTCCTGAGCTGCGCACCGTCGTCTGGGCGGGCAAGTTCAAGCCAGACCTGCCTCCGCGCTATGACGGTAACCCCGACCCCGCAGAGTTCTTGCAGCTCTACGAGCTGAGCATCGAGGCAGCCAACAAAGACGAGAAGGTCATGGCGAACTGGTTTCCCATGGCCCTCAAGGATGACGCACACTCGTGGCTCCTAAACCTGCCCGCGGGATCGATCTCCTCCTGGGGCGAGATGCGCGAGAGTTTCGTCGCCAACTTCCAGGGCACTCGCGACCGCCAGCCAGCCAAAGGCGACCTGTGGCGCATCAAGCAGCAACCAGGGGAAACCCTGCAGAAGTACATCCAGCGCTTCAACAGTGTCGCCTCAAGATCCCCAAGGTGTCGGACGAGGCCATCATCTATGCGTTCTCCGTTGGCGTCCGCAACATTAAGATGAAGGAGGAGCTGCCATCCACAAGGAGCTATGCTCGGCCCTGGAGATGTTCAACATGGCAACCAAGTGCGCAAGGGCAGAGGAAGGCCGCCTTTCCCTCCTCGAGCTCCCAGCTGCTGACCAGGAGGACAAGAAGGCAAAGATCAAGGACGTGAAGCGCAAGGGGGCTGCCGTGCTCGCGTTGGAGCCAGAGACGAAGCGCGGCCACGACCACCCTGAATCATCCAAGGCCAATTGCCATTCTGCACCTTCCACAATGTTCATAGCCACAACACCAGCGACTGTCGGGAGCTTATAGCCATCCGAGATGGGCGCTTCGGTCGGCGCCCTGAGCGCAACGACCGAGGCTACGACCGAGGAGGAGTACAAAGTGGAGGACGCTGGGATGACCACGTCCCCCGTCAGGAGTGGTGCAACCGACCTCGCGAGGAACGCTGGCAGGACCAGCCTCGCGAGGGCCCCTGGAGGGAGCAGCCTCGTGAGGACCATCCTCAGGGCAACGCTGGCCTCCCTCCGCTGCCGCCACCACCAAGGAGAAGCGACGACCACCATTAAGACGAGGGGGCTGGGGGCTTCCAGGAGCCACGCGCCATTGCCTGTATCTTGGGTGGTGGTCAACCCCTAGCCTCTTAGCGTGTCTTCAAGTAGTTCGCTTGCGAGGTGAACGCCGCCCTTCCCAGGCTAGAGGCCACGCGCCCGCTCAGATGTTCCAAGTGCGCTATCACCGTCAGCTCGACAGACCAGCTCAAGTGTGCAGCGACCGCCGGCGCCCTCCCGATGCTCTGCTTGCCCGTCATCAACAACGTTCAAGTCACCAAGGCCCTCATCGACAGCGGCGCAGGGCTCAACGTCCTGTCTGTCGAGACATTCAACAACCTTCACGTGCCATACGATCAGCTACAACCTACCAAGCCTTTCCCACGACTGATCGACGGCTCCACCACCCCGATGGGGCAGGTCCGCCTCCCTGTCACCTTCGGCCAGCGTGACAACTACCGCACCGAGCTCATCGACTTCGACGTTGCCCACATCCGCCTGACGTACAACGCCATCCTTGGGTATCCAGCCTTGGCCAAGTTTATGGCAGTGACCCACCACGGCTACAACGTCCTCAAGATGCTAGGGAGCGGCGGCATCATCATGCTCCCCTATGAAGAAAGAGATGCAGTGTGCTCCCTTGAGCACGCTTACCAAGCTGCAGTGACTGAGGACCCCGACAACGAAGGCACCCCATACCCTCCTGAGGCCAACCCGAAGAAGAAGAAGCAGCTACTCCGCCAAGGACCTTAGGAGGGCGGCGTCTCCAGCAGCACCACCTCAGGACCTACGCCCGCAGATGGGGCGTCCCCTTTCCTCGCATAGGAAGGTGCGCCCTCCTCGGGCTGGGCTTAGGGGCTCTCTTCCGAAGGGCCTCAGACCTAGACAACGTCACGAGGGAGGCGCTCGGGCACCATGTGGAAGCATGCTTCGCCGCACGTTTCCCTTAGGAGGGCACGAGGCATGGAGCGCCTAGTGCTCAGGAGTTCATCACCAAGGCGATCCAGGAGCTTCAGGAGGCAAGGACCATGCGCGGCGACCACCGCCCACCACTTGGCGCAGCTCCCCATCATGGCGAGGACAGTGGGATGCACATCTGCATCGACATTCTAGGGCTCAACAGGGCCGCATCTCAGGGACGTTTCCGGCCTTCGCGCGTTGGACGGTGCAAGGGTCCCTCTCATAGCTACGTTCGCATGCCTCTCGGCCTGCCGAACGCGGCTGTCACCTTCCAGCGCCACCTGCGGGGCATCCTGGCGGCTCAGGAGGCCAGGCATCACGATGTCCTGGCGGAGATCGCGACAGTTCTTCAGGAGCCACCTGGGCCTGTGGAGCCTCCTCAGGCTCAGGACCCTGGCGGCTCGTGAGGAGCAACTTCTGCGGTGCGCATCTTCAGCTACCTCGACACCACTCCAGCTATGGTATCAGGTGACTCTTTCTAGTTCATTCAGTTAGGGACACCCTTCGAGAAGCATTATCCCCAAGTCGCATGGGTCTGTCCCTGCGACGTGTATCCCTTTTGCATCTTTAGCTTACTCTGTTGGGAGCACCTCACGGGCGGCATCATCCCCAGGCCGCTCAGGTCTGTCCCAGTGGCATGTGTCGTTCTTGCATCTATCTAAAATAATTTGCCTCCTCGCATAAATTGCTCTATAATCATTACTCACCTGGTGCTTGCTCATCGCGGCCTCCCACGCTGCTGGTCGGTCACTTACTTATCCCGCAACGGGAGACTCACATGCTGGCATGGTGCTTGTGCTCGGGTCCGTCCCTACAACACTGAACTCTGGCTCACGGCCCGCTCCATGTACGCCACCTCACCAGATCCTCAGTGCCTTCATCTTCTCGCGGAAGGAGTAATGGCAGGCCGGAAAATGCCGCTATGGGCTACTCTCTCTCTCTCTCTCGCACTAACCTGCAGGTGGTGCCACCAGCTGCTCCCTTTCATGCTTTTCTCTTGGGCGTTAAAGGGAGGGCTCCTGAGCATCGCGCCTCAGGAGCTCTTACTGACTCTCCAGCCCTCACCTCCTGGCCTTGACCACGACATCGCGACCTGGCATACCAGCGGCGGCTGAGCCTGCTCGAGGGTCGGGACCCGAGGACGTAGAGCACTCAGGAGAGTGTGAAGGGTGGGAGCTGGCACGGACACAACCTGGCAGCATCGCCATCAGCGGCACATGAACCGGATGCCATGCAAGGACCTCTTGAGCATCGCACCTCATGAGCTCTTACCGGACCTCGGGCCGCTCACCTCCTGGCCTTGACCATGGCATCGCGACCTGGCATACCAGCGATGGCTGAAGCCTTCCTGGGGACTAGGACCTGTCGGCATAGGGCACTAAGCTACCGCGAGGACGAAAGGGGGGGGGGACAATGCCAATGTAAGACGTGGAATCATGAATTTCACAATAAAAATGATATTAATGCAAAAGTGTTACAGATTATTTACACATCCCCATGGGGTTCGTCTCGATTCCTCGCAGGGAACAAAAGAAGGAAGTTTCTAGGAGCCCTATGTACAAGTATCTCCGCCGGCGCTATCATCAACAGTGGGCCACGAGGGGTCGGTGCCAACCCCACCCAGATCAGTGGTGACAACGAACGAACGCCACCGCTGCGCTCCAGGCATGGCGAGAGCTCGGGGGCACGTAGCTATCGTCGCTCGTCTCCGGAGTCTTGTCAGGCTTGGGAGAGTCTATGGACTCCCAGGCGCCGTCGCTGCTGCTGGAGGAGTCGTTGAGAGGACCAAGGGAGGGCCCAGTGCCTGCCCTTGCGCCGTCCTGGTGATCCCCTTCAGGGCAGCACTCCAGGCGGCGGCCTTCCTCATCAAAGACTTTGAAGAACATCATGGAGGCGCCGTCGTACTCAAAATGGAAGGCATGGGCCCCCTCCATGCAACAGACGCGGGCAACATCGCCCCATCCGTGGGCCATGAAGATCTTGCCCGGGGAGACAGCCTCGACCTCTGCCCCCATCGCCGGGGTGCTGCACTCGGCGTGCTGCAGCCACAGCTCGAGCGCCCCCCTTGGCGGCATCACTTCGGCGAAGAATGGGAGGAATCGGATCCACGTGCGTGGTGGCATCGCCTCCCACACCACAAGTTCACGCGAGGAGCCCTCGGCGTGGGTTCGCAGGGCAGCGGCGCGGGCCACCACCGCACGGCCATCGCGACCACGGCGCGAGCAGCGCCATCGCTGCCTCCTCCTCCGGAGCCTTCTGCCCGAGCGTACAAGGGCAGCGGGTAGCCGGGGGGAGGCCGCTCGTGCCAAGGCCTCGTCACCTCCGGCCTCACAACAATGTCGCGGGAGCGGACCAACCTCTTCTTTGACGGGAGCAGCCCAAGTTCTTCGCGGGGGGTTTTCCCCTTCTCGGTGGTGGAGAACCGCTCAATCGGCGCCATGTGTGTTGCAGCAAGACGGTAGAGCAAAGAGGAAGAAGAGGAAGCAAGCAGAATGGAGGAAGAGATGAGCAATGGGGGCTCCGCCCCTATCCTCATTTGTAGCCAGAGGGAGGCCAACCGCCGGCCTCCACGATCTAAGGTAATGATGGTTTTCTTCTACATGCAGCAGGGTCTCGTCACGTCGGGCAGTTGCCGAGGCAGCATGGGGAAGCAGAGACGCCCATGACCTATCAATCGCCACGTGTCAATCAAGGCCACAGGCGGTTAGGGCCTGCGGCGCTCCGCACTTTCCCTTTGGCTTCACCTCGAAGCCAAGTCCGAGCGCGCCTTGGGCCCGGGAGCTACTGTCGACGTCCTGGGAACGGGGGTACCCAGACTTGCCTGCCTATGGCCCAGGGCGTGGCTCCACCAACGGCCTGGTATGGCCCATCTTCATCAGCAACCACTCCAGACCCTCGCGAGGAGCCAAGCCTCTCGAGGCGGACGACACCAAGGCCTCCTCGGGGGCGGCCTTGCTAGGCTGGCTCCCGAGGAGTGGAGATATCTATGTAGGAGGCACCTCACGAGGTCCGCGTGACGTGAGCCATGACGACCAAGGCCAGGCGGGCACCAGTGGGCGTAGGGTGCCAGTTTCCTATTTGGTGCTAAAGGGGCAGGCACATGCGAGGAGTCCCGAGGCATCAGGCAAAGGTTTCCATATCGGTGCAACAAGACCAAGACCAGCAGGACGGCAGGACGGAGGTCACCGTGGAGCCCACGGCGGCGTCACCACCAGAGCCTTTGGCAGACGAAGACCACCTTTTGTCAGGATAACTTGTACTAGTTGTCTCCCTTCAAAATTGGCCGTTGTGGGATCCCTTCCTGCCTAACATTTGGCAAGAGTACCAGGGCCTCTATAAATAGGGTTAGCCACCACCGTAGCCAAGGATCGGCTGACCAGGCATCGGCTGACGATAGATCGGCTGATCGGGGACGGATCCTTCAGAGTATCCTCAGACACACCAGCTCATCGAGCTCAAGAACACCTCTCCTCAGGAGGCTGTTCATCCTTTGTACTAGTTCATCCTTAGCACACGAGGCAATCCACCACACCACACTGGAGTAGGGTATTACACCACAACGGCGGCCCGAACCAGTATAAACTCTTGTGTCACTTGTTCCTTGGGTTTGGTGAGCTAGGCCTTGAGATCGTTGCAAGAGCGAGCTAGGGGGAGAGAGATCTTCGTGCGCACCCCAGTGTTTGAACCTCAAGGGTTTGCCGGAACCCGGAATCCGATAGGTGCCCCATCCGTGGGCGCAGGTCCTGAGGTGGTGCCACTTGAGACGCCGCTTTCCCGAGGCTCTTGGCGGAGCAGCTTCTTCTTCTTCTTGGGGATGGCTTTAGGAGGGTAGACGACACCTTCATTGTCTGGGTCCTCGACCGCTACGGCCTGGTAGGCGCGCTCGAGAGAGCATGCCGCATCCTTTTCCTCGCAGGCGATCGTGATGATGTCGCGGTTCCCTGACATCTTGAGGACATTGTAGCCATGATGGGTCACCGCCATGAACTTGGCTAGGGCTGGATATCCAAGGATGGCATTGTATGGAAGGCGGATGTGAGCGACGTCGAAGTCGATGAGTTCGGTGCGGTAGTTGTCACGTTGGCTGAAGGTGACAGGGAGGTAGATCTGCCCTATCGGGGTAGTGGAGCCGTCGGTCACTCGTGAGAAAGGCTTGGTGGGCTGTAGCTGATCATATAGCACTTGGAGGCGGTCGAACGTCTCGATGGAATGAACATTGAGCCCCGCACCGCCATCGATGAGGGTCTTGGTGACAAGGACATTGCTGATGACGGGCGAGCAAAGCATTGGGAGGGCGCCGACAGTTGCCGCACACTTGAGCTGGTTGGAAGAGCTGAAGGTGATTGTGCACTTGGACCACCTGAGCGGACGTGTGGACTCGAGCCTGGGGAGGGCCGCGTTCACCTCGCGAGCGAACTGCTTGAAGATGCACTGAGAGGCTGGTGCCTGAGCGCCGCCCAAGATGCAGGCGATGGCGCGTGGCTCCTGGAAGCCCCCAGCCCCCTCGTCCTAGTGGTGGTCTTCGTTCTTCCTTGGTGGTGGTGGCAGCGGAGGGAGGCCGACATTGCCCTGAGGACGGTTCTCATGAGGCTGATACCTCCAGGCGCCCTCGGGAGGCTGGCCCTGCCAGCGGTCGTCACAAGGCTGGTCGCGCCACTCCTAGTGGGGGCTGCGGTCTCCCAGCGTCCCATACTTCGTCCTCCTCCGCGGTCGTAGCCTCGGTCGTTGCAATCGGGGCGTCGACCGAGGCGCCCGTCGCAGATGGCCTTGAGCTCTTGACAGTCATTGCTGTTGTGGTTGTGTACATTGTGGAAGACGCAGAACGGACGACTGCCCTTGGATGACTCTGGGTGGTCGCAGCCGCGCTTCATCTCTGGTTCAGCTGCGAGCACGACCACCCCTTGCGCTTCACGTCCTTGGCCTTGTCCTTCTTGTCTTCTGGGTCGGCCGTTGGGAGCTCGAGGAGGGAGAGGCGCCCTTCCTCAGCTCTTGCGCACTTGGTCTCCATGTTGAACTCCAGAGCCGTGCATAGGTCCTCATGGATGGCGAGCTCATCCTTCATCTTGACATCACGGACGCCATCAGAGAACGCCCAGATGATGGCCTCGTCCGAAACCTTGGGGATCTCGAGGCGAATGCTATTGAAGTATTGGATGTACTTCTGCAGGGTTTCCCCTGGCTGCTGCTTGATGCGTCGTAGGTCACCCATAGGAGGCGAGCGGTCGCAAGTGCCCTGGAAGTTGGCGATGAAACGCTCGCGCATCTCACCCTAGGAGGAGATCGATCCCACGGGCAGGTTCAGGAGCCACGAGCATGCGCCATCCTTGAGAGACATGGGAAACCAGTTCGCCATGACCTTCTCGTCGCCGTTGGCCGCCTCGATACTCAGCTCGTATTGCTGCAGGAACTCCGAAGGGTCGGGGGTGCCGTCATAGCGCGGAGGCAGGTCGAGCTTGAACTTTCCAGGCCAGACGACACTGCGTAGCTCGGGAGTGAAGGCTCGGCAGCCTACGGTGGTAACGGGAGCTTGGCGTGGAGGTGCAGCCTGATCTTGGTGCTGACGGGCCACCACCGTAGGCGGCATGCGGTTTTGACGCTGTGGCGCAAAGAGCGCTGGAGCATCTTCTTGCGGCCGCTGAACCTCCTAGAACCTTTCTTCTTCGTGCGTGAGTGCCCTACGCGGTGGGTTACACCGTGGGGCCGCATGCCTGGGACCGAGGGCGACGTCCTGACGGGGAGGTGGCGGAGGCGCTCCATGGGCTACGTCGCCTGTGGCAGGCGGTGGGCTAGGTAGCGAGAGGGATGGTGCGGGCGAGCCCCCAGCCATGCTAACGATCTCGGCGATGCGGTCCAGCCAGTCCTTGTAGAAGTTGTCGGCTGGGCGGTAGCACAGGAGCTCGCGCGCCATGAGCAGCGCAGCCTGCACATCTGCCGGCCCGCGACGAGCGTGAGACGATGAGCCAGCCGGAGTCAGCAACAGGGCGGCGGTGCACCCATCTTGCCGCACAGAGGGGTGCAATGACGAATCTTGTTGCTCGTGCCCCACCGGGCCGGTGGCGGCGTTGGCGGCAGGTGATGGAGAACGGCGGGGAGGTTTGCCGACGGGCGCCGTCTGGGCAACTCGAGCGGCAAGAGCGGCTCGACGCTTAGCACGGGCTCGACGAGCATCGGCCATGGAGGCGGTGGAGCGGCGGCGGGTCGACCGGCGGAACAGAGGCTTCGACGCACCCCTACTTGGCACGCCAAATGTCAGATTCAGGGTTCCGCAGACCCTTGAGAGGTTCGAACTCTGGGGTGCGTGCGAAGAACTCTCCCCTCCCAGTCTGCCTGCTCAATGATTCCACGGCCTAGCTCGACGAACCCAAGGGACAAGAGACACAGCCGTTTATCCCGGTTCGGGTCACCATGCGGTGTAATACCCTACTCCATCTTTGTGGTGGATTGCCTCGAGGGGCTGAGGATGAACTAGTAAAGTGTTCGAACAACCTCGGGAGGTGAGGTGTTCTTGAGCTTGATGAGCTGGTGAGATGATCAGGGTGGAATCGATCAGTCCCCTCTATGGTGGTGGCTAAGTCCTATTTGTAGTGGCCTTGGTCCTCTTCCCAAATGTAGGTGGGAAGCGATCCCACAACGGCCAAATTTGTAGGGAGACAACTAGTACAAGCTATCCTGACAAAAGTAGTCTTCGCCTACAAAAGGATCTGGTGGTGACGCTGCGGTGGGCTCCGTGATGACCTCCGTCCTACCGTCCTGGTGGTCTTGGTCTTGTTGCACTGATATGGAAACCTTTACTTGATTGCTCGAGACTCTGCGCCTATGCTTGCCCCCTTAGCACCAAAGAGGAAACTGGTACACTGCGCCCGCTGGCGCCCGCCTAGCCTTGGTCGTCATGGCTCACGTCATGTGAACCTCGCAAGGTGAGCCTTGCATAGATATCTCCACTCCTCTGGAGCCAGCCTAATGAGGCCGCCCCCAGGGAGGTCTTAGTGTCGTCCGCCTCGCGAGGCTTGGCCCCTCGCGAGGGTCTTCAGTTGTTGTTGCTGAAGCTGGGCAGTACCGGGCCATTGACAGAGCCACGCCATGGGCCGCAGGCAGGCAAGTCTGGGTACACCCGTTCCCAGGACGCAGACAGTAGCCCCCGGGCCCAAGGCGTGCTCGAACTTGGCTTCGAGGCAAAGCCAAAGTGCAAGTATAGAGCGCCGCGGGCCCCAACCGCTCGCGTCCTCAGTTGACGCGTGCTGATTGATGGGACGTGGGTGCCTCCGCTTCCCCATGCCGCCTTGGCAATTATTCCGGGTTTGACAAAAAGGATGGTGCTTGGTGCTGAGCCTTCATTGCCCTTCCTTCGCCTTGCTCTTTGATCTTGATGTAGTACTCAATGTATCCATCTTGATGCCAGGCTGATGTCGGCGACGAAGAGGAAGAAATAGGATGTTGGAGCCGTCGAGGCCAAGTGACCTGTCGTGGTCGCAACGACTCTGGCACGGAAGGAGGAGGCTGCCTCCAGTGCCCCTACGGCGAGGTCGCCCTCCCGAGGCCCTGAAGCCCAGCCTCAGGAGAAGATGGTTCCTGCGACCGAGGTGACTCCGGAGGCGCTCGCCCTCAGTGCGCCTGCTGAGGACCTGAGGGCTCCAGAGCCCCTGGCCCTCTCTGCTGCTACCGCCTCGCCAGGCTTGACGCCGGTGCCACTTCCTCCCCTAGTCGTCGTGCCGGAGGACCGTGGTTCTTCCGCCATGCCTGGTGCTCTAGAGGAGGCCTTCTCTACGCCGGACCAGCTTCGGGATGATCTTCAGGGCCCCGACCGGCGCAGGGCGTCGGGGCTCCAAGAGTTGGTGTCGGGGTGGCTTCAGGCCAACTCGTCTGTCAAGGCGGCCTGGGCCCAGGCCGTGACAGCCTCAGAGGAGGGCCAGAAGGTGGACGGCCTGGCCGCAGCTGCCCGCGACATGGCATTGAAGGACGCTGAGGTCGCCGGGGAGCGCTGCCGCGTGGCGAAGGCCGAGCTGAAAACCCTTCGTGACGAGTAGGCCACCTGCACCCGCCAGCTCGAGGAGCAGGAGGAGAAGCTGAAGACCTGGGAAGCTGCGATCGCCGACCGTGATGCCGAGCAGGAGCAGGTAGCCCGTGAAGAGGCTTAGGACTGCGGCCGCTTGGACGAGCTAAAGGAGGAGGTGGAGGCGGCCCAGGCGTCCCATACCAAGCTTGTCTGTGACGATGAAGCTCAGCTGAGGGCCAGGGAGAAGCGCCTCGCTGCTGCTGAGAAGATGGCCGCTGTTGAGCGCGCCGCTTTCGACTCCCTCGAGCTGAGGTCCTGCAAGGCGCTACGGGATCTCTACGGGAGTGGGTACAAGGAGCCGTTGGTGACTCTTGAGGAAGGCCCTGCTGGGCTGCTCCTCAAGCTCGTCGCGACACTTGAGGGCATCATCATCGGATTAGGCCCCATGGTGGAGGGGGAGGCCCACGCGCTTTCTACGCCGGCCATGATGCGCGTCTTCACCCATATCTATCTTTGGGACCCCAGCTTCGACCTCGGTGCCTTGCTCGAGCCCGTGGACCCCGAGTCCTATACTGCCGCTGTCGAGGCTGTGAAGGGACAGGTGGAGGCCCTGCTGCGGAAGTTCCTCGCTGTTGAACCCATGATCACGGCAAGGGCGGCGACGATGTCATCGACGATGGAGCTCCCCACGCGGCGATGGCGGCGTCCAAGGCTGAAGAAGAGTATCGATGGCGGCGCTCCCTTCTGTTCAAGTCCTGCAACATGTATCGTGCCTTGAGGAGGCATAAGAACTTATGTTTGGTACCCTTAAGAGATAATATGTTTTATAATAATTTACTAGGGTTTTGCGATTTCCTTTTTGTTTGCTTTAGCGTTCTGCGTCGGCAGGGCCCTACCCGCGCATACCTCAGCCGTCGTTGGATCGTTCGGATCACTAGGACGAGACCAAGGGGTGAGGGGCTACGTGACCAGTCAGGCTCCTGAGTCGTGACGCTCAGGAGTCCCCCTTGACGTGCAAACAACCCTCGAGAAGGAGATGCGATAGTAGGCCTTAGCGTTCTGCGTCGGCAGGGCCCGGCCCCATGCATACCTCAGCCATCGTTGGGGTATCCGGATCACCAGGACGAGACCAAGGGGTGAGGGGCTACGTGACCAGTTAGGCTCCTGAGTCATGATGCTCAGGAGTCCCCCTTGATGTACGAATAAACCTCCGTACCTTTCATCGTCGGGCTCTCGCTCGGGAGGGGTGCGCGAAGACCAAGTTCGAAGGACCTGGGAAGGTGGCGTATGCCAGGTGTGACATGAGCGTAGCCCCCTCGCGCAAATCTCCCGAGAGGAAAGCAGCATGGTGAGGCTGAGCACCGAGCCTGGTGGCTCCCTGAGGTTAACGCAGCCGTGAGGCCACCCTCAGTTGTTTATCACCAGCACGGAGCATGGCGCTTCCGCTCTTGCACGGGCATAGCCGCTCCTCGACCATGTCGACTGCCGGCGCGGAGCATGGTGCTTCCACTGGTAGGTGGGTGGGGGCCCCCTCTGAGGGGAGACCCTGAGTCGTGTACAGCCCCACCCTAACATGTAGCTTGCAGGGCAGGGCTAGAGGAGGTGTGTATGGGCACTAGCGAGCCAGTGCGGGACTGACGAGGCCCTAACTCAAGACGGGTTGTGCCTGAATTTGGCTTGGAACACTTGTGGCAGTCCTGCGAGATGGTCAGACAACCGGCGCCAAGTGAATCTCCTGAGGTTATCGCATGAGAAGGCTAAACACCAATGACCCCAGGAGGTAACGTGAACGGGACTAGCCCGCCAGATAGAGCTCAGTCATTGGGTTTATCAATGTTGTAGGGACAGACTCGAGCACAGACGCCGTGCCCAGTCTTCTCATGCGAAGGTCCTGAAGAAAGACAACCGGCGCGCGGCTCCCGAGGTGACGAGGCACCGGGTCGCTGATACGTCTCCAACGTATCTTTATTTTTTGATTGTTCCATCCTATTATATTATCCATCTAGAATGTTTTAAATTCATTTATATGCTATTTTATATGATTTTTGGGACTAACCTATTAACCTAGAGCCAAGTGCCAGTTTATGTTTTTTCCTTGTTTTTGAGTTCTACAGAAAAGGAATACCAAATGGAATCCAATTGACGTGCCATTTTTTGATGATTTTTTATGGACCAAAAGAAGACCCCGGAGTAAAATAGTTGGGCCAGAAGAGTCCTGAGCCGTCCACGAGATAGGAGGGCGAGCCTAGGGGGTAGGGCGCGCTCTCCACCCTCGTGGATGACTCGGAGACCCCCCCGACGTGAGACCGACACCAAAAATTCCTATAAATACAGAAACCTCCAGAAAATAACCTAGAACAGGAGTTCCGCCGCCGCAAGCCTGTGTAGCCACCAAAAACCAATCGGGACCCTGTTCCGGCACCCTGTCGGAGGGGGGATCCCTCACTGGTGGCCATCTTCATCATCCCGGCGCTCTCCATGACGAGGAGGGAGTAGTTCACCCTTGGGGCTGAGGGTATGTACCAGTAGCTATGTGTTTGATCTCTCTCTCTCTCTCTGTGTGTTCTTGATTCGGCATGATCTTGATGTATCGCGAGCTTTGCTATTGTAGTTGGATCTTATGATGTCTCTCCCCCTCTACTATCTTGTAATGGATTGAGTTTTCCCTTTGAATTTATCTTACCGGATTGAGTCTTTAAAGATTTGAGAACACTTGATGTATGTCTTGCATGCGCTTATCTGTGGTGACAATGGGATATTCACATGGTCCACTAGATGTATGTTTTGGTGACCAACTTGCGAGTTCCGTGGCCTTGTGAACTTATGCATAGGGGTTGGCACATGTTTTCGTCTTGACTCTCCGGTAGAAACTTTGGGGCACTCTTTGAAGTTCTTTGTGTTGGTTGAATAGATGAATCTGAGATTGTGTGATGCATATCATATAATCATACCCACGGATACTTGAGGTGACATTGCAGTACCTAGGTGACATTAGGGTTTTGGTTGATTTGTGTCTTAAGGTGTTATTCTAGTAACTCTAGGATAGATTGAATGGAAAGAATAGCTTCGTGTTATTTTACTACGAACTCTTGAATAGATCGATCAGAAAGGATAACTTTGAGGTGGTTTTGTACCCTACTATAATCTCTTCGTTTGTTCTCCGCTATTAGAGACTTTGGAGTGACTCTTTGTTGCATGTTGAGGGATAGTTATATGATCCAATTATGTTATTATTGTTGAGAGAACTTGCACTAGTGAAAGTATGAACCCTAGGCCCTGTTTCCTAGCATTGCAATACCGTTTATGCTCACTTTTACCACTTGCTACCTTGCTGTTTTTATATTTTCAGATTACAAAAACCTTTATCTACTATCCATATACCACTTGTATCACCATCTCTTCGCCGAACTAGTGCACCTATACAATTTACCATTGTATTGGGTGTGTTGGGGACACAAGAGACTCTTTGTTATTTGGTTGTAGGGTTGCTTAAGAGAGACCATCTTCATCCTATGCCTCCCACGGATTGATAAACCTTAGGTCATCCACTTGAGGGAAATTTATTATTGTCCTACAAACCTCTGCACTTGGAGGCCCAACAACGTCTACAAGAAGAAGGTTGTGTAGTAGACATCAAGCTCTTTTCTAGCGCCGTTGCCGGGGAGGTTAGTGCTTGAAGGTATATCTTTAGATCTTGCAATCGAATCTTTTAGTTTCTTGTTTTATCACTAGTTTAGTTTATAAAAGATAGAAATGGAATTGAGGGTGCCTCATATGCTTCATCTTTTTAATATCTTTCGTGAAAATAATGATTCCGATAATTGTGCCAAAATGCTAGAAGAAGAATGCATTAAATTGTTTGGCACTAAATCTTTGAATAATGAGCATGATTGCAATGTTGTTAGTACGAACTCTTTGAATGTCCATGATACGAATGATGATTGAACTAGTCATGATGAAAATGTCTCTTATAAGCATGTCAATTTTTGTGGAGTGCATAGAGTTTGCAAGTACACACCAAATAGGGAAGATAGATTTTGCAAGAGGCATAAGTATTTAGAAACTAAATGGTTGCAAGAAAGGCTAGATGTTTGTGCTGAAAATTTAAATTTTCTTAGCCATCGTTGTGAACTTTGTAATGAACGTGGTCATAGAAATTTCCAATGCAAATTGTTTCATGATCATATCATGTCCAAAGATTTTGATGACTTGATTTCCCTTGCACATCATAATGAACTTAGTTTGCTTGTGGGTTATGAAGAAATGAAACGTTTAACTAAGAATATTCTAGAGTTTGTCCTTGATAAAGTTCTTGATTTTGATCTAGAGGAAATTTATATGTATTGTGCGATGAATTGCATTGAAAAACCTTACATTGTCAATTACATAAAGTCAAGAAAACAAATAGAAGATGAAGATAATACTAATGAAAGGGAAGAGACTTCCAGATATCCTCCTATTATTTCTTACGATGAATCAGGTAACGAGGAGGAGCCTTCTATTCAACCAATCTCATTAATAAGGAGCTCCAAAAAGAGGATTAAACCCACACATAATTTGAAGAAGAGAAAGAAAAGACGGAGAAGCAAAGGTAAAAAGGTATCCCTCCCAAATGATGTTTCTCCTATTACTCATTGTGATGATGGTAATTGTTATACTATTGGTGCTATCCATATTATTAATGATGAGAGTGATTATGCTTATGATATGAAAAGGCCCAAGCTTGGGGATGCTATGTTTAATGAAGATGATACTTTTAGTCTCCCAAGTTTTGATGAGCCAATTTATTATGATGATAGCATGCCTCCTATTTATGATGATTATTATGATGACACTTATGCTATAAAAAATAGTGATGATTATATTTATAAAACTTGTCATGATTATGATTACCTTTTTCTGAACATTACTCTTTTAATGTGGAAATAATTTATATTATTCGAGTTTCTTATGATACTCCCACTATTCTGATTGAGAAGAATCTTGCTTATGTGGAGAGTAGTAAATTTTCTATGCTTGTGGCTCATGAAAAGAATGCTTTATGTGATGGTTATATTGTTGAATTCATTCATGATACTACTGAAATTTATTATGAGGGAGGAATATATGCTTGCAGGAATTGCAATAATATCAAGTTGCCTCTCTATGTGCTTAAAGTTTTAAAGTTATGCTTGTTTTGCCTTCCTATGCTAGTTGATTATTGTTCCCATAAGTTGTTTGCTGACAAAATCCCTATGCATAGGAAGTGGGTTAGACTTAAATGTGATAGTTATATTCTTCATGATGGTCTCTTTATGTTTGAATTCTTATCTTTTATGTGAGCATCATTGAAATCATCATGCCTAGCTAGGGGCGTTAAACGATAGCGCTTGTTGGGAGGCAACCCAATTCTATTTTTGTTCCTTGATTTTCGTTCCTATTTAGTAATAAATAAATCATCTATCATATGATATGATTGTGTTTTTATGTTTTAATTACTGTTTGTGCGAAATAAAACCTTTAGGATCTTCTTGGGTGGTTGTTATTTGATCTTGCTGTAAAAAACAGAAAGTTTGCGCTCACGAGAATAATTTTCATTTTTACCAGAGAGCGATAAAATACCAATTACACTTGCAGTAGATTAATAAACAAATTTCCTAGGACTTCCTAATTTCTCGGGATTTTTGGAGTTACAGAAGTATTCGGAACCTACAGATTACTACAGACTGTTCTGTTTTTGACAGATTATGTTTTCTATGTGTTGTTTGCTTATTTTGATGAATCTATGAGTAGTATCGGAGGGTATGAGCCATAGAGAAGTTGGAATACAGTATATATTACACCAATATGAATTTAGAATGAGTTCACAACAGTACCAAAAGTGGTGATTTATTTTCTTATACTAATGGAGCTTACGAGTTTTCTGTTGAGTTTTGTGTTGTGAAGTTTTCAAGTTTTGGGTAAAGATTCGATGGACTATGGAATAAGGAGTGGAAATAGCCTAAGATTGGGGATGCCCAGGGAACCCCAAGGTAAAATTCAAGGACAACCAAAATCCTAAGCTTGGGGATGCCCCGGATGGCATCCCCTCTTTCGAAATCGTCTATCGGTAACTTTACTTGAGGCTATATTTTTTATTCACCACATGATTTGTGTTTTGCTTGGAGCGTCATTTTATTTTATTTTATTTTGTTTTGCTTTCTGTTTGAATAATATCCCAAGATCTGAAATTCTTAAATGTTAGAGAGTATTCACATAGTTGCATAATTATTCAACTACTCATTGATCTTCACTTATATCTTTCAGAGTAGTTTGTCGTTTGCTCTAGTGCTTTACTTGTATCTTTTAGAGAACGCTATGTCTTTATTTTGAAGAAATTAATGAATGCTCATGATTCACTTATATTATTTTGAGAGTCTTTTAGAACAGCATGGTAATTTTCTTTGGTTATCAAATTAGTCCTAATATGATGGGCATTCAAGATGGGTATAATAAAAACTTTCATATAGAGTGCATTGAATAGTTTGATACTTGATAATTGTTTT